>NC_141024.2:50362500-50515000 GCF_052040795.2 Danio rerio | reverse complement strand
ACTGGAAGCAGTAACTGGGAACCAAGACTCAACTGGTGTGATATGTTAAGATTATCTAAAAAATAAATTTTCTATGAATATTAATTTAATCTTTTTTATAGAATTATCTGTTGTCTGAGACCTGACTCTGGTGGCCAAGAATTACATTTCTCTTTTCTGCTTCATACAAAACTATCTATCTTACAGTAGCCAAGCTCAGTCAAAATAAAATCATCATATTGTTTAAACTTAGTTTTATCAGGTGATTGAAGTTGACGTGCAAACTCACTGTGTGCAGACACCTCTGCATGGAAGGCTGTTATGCCAGTCTCACAATGCATGAGCAGTGTATATTTTTTCTGCGTGCATGCTAACAACTGGGGTTCTCAGGAATTGCACAGAAATGGTTTTCTGCATGCATCCATCTATTTGTTTTCTATTCAACTAGTTTGTTTGCATTCTTCGTCTCTCTTTCTCTCTCTCTCTCTCTGAAAAAAATAAATAAATCAAAGCCTTAATTTGTTTTGAGTGTAGAAATGTCTAGAACTTTGTCATCCTGGAACTCCTGTAAAAATGGTATTTCCCGAGTTTCCCCAAAACATTCTTTACTCTAGAAATTTTAGGGTACAAATGGTAGGGAAAATACAAACATGAAAATTTAACTTTGTTTTGTTTAACTCAATATATTTTTTATGTTTTGTCTCACTTAGGTGATACAAAAAGCAGCTTGGCCACAGCATCCAAAGTGAAAACTTCTTGCAAGACACAGGGTGATGGAAAGAGCAGAAGATCAGTGATCAGACATAAGTATATTGATGCCCCTGAGAGGACAGATTTATAAATTAATGTTATATATAGTTGTTCTGTTTTATCATATATATATATATATATATATATATATATATATATATATATATATATATATATATATATATGTGTGTGTGTGTGTGTGTGTGTGTGTGACATTAATAACTTTTACATTGTAACACAAAACATAAAAAATAGTCAAAATGCATGAGTAGTTTTGAATCAATAAAAAATCTAAATGTTTTTAAAGCACCAAATCATTTGAATGGTTTCATGTCGGACGCAAATGCCTTAAATGCAGCTTTGACATCATTGGAATAAATTATATTTTAACATATTCAAATTGAAAAGTTAACATATTAAAAAGGAATAATTATTTACAAGGTTACTTTTATATTTGCATTTTTATAAACTAAAGCAGTTTTGTCCCAAACCTTTGAAAAATAGTCCATGTTGTCTTTATATTTTTAGATGCTTCATTTATTACTGATTTTTCTTTATGCTTTCAAAATATGTAATTATGCAGTTGAAGTGATATTGTGCTATTTTGCTACATAGTAGAAGTGAACTAGTTTTGTTCTGTGTTAAAGCCACAATGGCCCTGCATATAAGTGCTTTACTGGGACCTTATAGGCACATTTTGTGCCTGGACTCAACTTAGTATTAGTGGGACCTTACTATTTTGTTAATTACTAAATACCCACAGAGCATGCTTATAGGACATACTTCTGACCCAGATACTGTGCCCCAGTATAGCTATACTTCGCCCAGTGTGGCCATATACACTCCTCTTTGTGTGGACTTGCTTTGGGCCCACAGTGAACTTCTGTTTCGAGTGGGCCAGCCCACAGTTTGGTCTAGCGACATTGTATATGTTTTTGGTATAGACATGTTTGTATGGAAATTTGTGCACTAATACTGTACACTCAAGTACATGAAGGTGAGCTTAAGCAAACTGCATAAAACATTCAAAACTAAGAGAGACAATCTGCTAGTTCAGTGAGACGTCATGCAAAGTGGCTTCCGGGTCCAAGCGCTCTATTCAACTGAATGGGGAGACTCGTGAAATGGTAATAATAAATGTTTACAAAGCGATTTAGTTTCGAAAATCAAGATCACAACATATATGTCCATGCCTAATATACAATGGCCAGAAAGTAATTAATTTTTTTATAAATTGTTAAAATTCTGGTATTTGTGATGCAGCAAGCCCAGAGATTGTTGCGTATACTGACTTTATAAAAAATTAACTTTAATGTGTGATATGAATAAAAAGTGATCATAAACAAATAATTTCTCAACTCAAACGAGTGGCGGCTTGGACCCGGAAACAGTATTACATAAGTCACCAACACGTCACCACTTAACAAGTGAATAGAAAAGCATATCTTAATTAAGATATAAATTGTATCCCATTAAAATATTGTAGAAATTATCCTATAGGAATGGTTCCAAAATATGATGCTTCTATTTTGTCTGTATAAATGTGCGAGTCAGATTGATTTAGATCAGAAGTCCACTTCATGTTCATTAACTGATTTCACAGTTGAAAGTGCTACAATTAACATAGACATACCCTAGACAGCACAGCACAGCACCACTTCACTGCTCTTTCTGTGACAGCCAGGGGACTCATGCAGGATTTGAACCCAAGACCTCTCGCAACCTAAGCGAGAATCATACCCCTAGACTAACAAGTCCTGAAGTAGCACCCAGCAGTGCCACAAAAAAGTCTGTGAAACTGGTCTAAACTACTTTTTGTTCATGTTGTTTTTGTTACGTGCATCAGCAACCCCCATGGATACATATTTTAGTTTACAGGCAGAAAAAAAGTGGCCCAGTGGCCTAATGGATAAGGCATCAGCCTTCGAAGCTGGGGATTGTGGGTTCAAATCCCATATGGGTCGTTTTTGATGCAGTTCCTTTTAAGTTGGCTGTGCAGCACAATCCAGTGTGACCTTCAAAAAGCTAGGTTCATACCCTTAGGTCAAAAAGACATGACAATGGAAAACTCTTCAGAGAAGCTCTTTTGTCATTAGGTGTACACACCAGATCGTCTGAAAGCAATAGGAATCCTAAAGTGCTTTTTTCTGAGTTACAAGAACTTACTGAGTCATACAACAGATATAGTAAATGCTTGTGTTGGCCCAGTGGCCTAATGGATAAGGCATCAACCTTCCAAACTGGAGATTGTGGATTCAAGTCATGTTTGTTGGGTTACTTTTAAGTTGTGTGAAAAAATCCTGACCACTCGAAGCTTAGGTGTGATGATCTGAGGATAATAGTTAGCTTAGAATTCTCAGACTTGCTGCACACTTCAATTAAGATTCTTCCAATCTTGCTCGAATCTCACTGTCAAGTTAGAAACTAAATGGTTCCGCTAAGCTCTGGTAATGGAGATCTTGACTTCAAGTACCCCGTGGCTCTCAACTCACGGTCTCATGTTAGGTGGATGGTGATGAAATGCAAACAAGAAAATAGCTGCTGAAAGGTTGTGATTTCAAGTTAATGAGAGTGGCCTTGACTGGAATTCGAAACTCTCACGACCGGTCATACTATACGCTAGAACCATACCCCAGAACCAGAGACGCGAATGTGAATGATTACAGAAAGAAAAAGTTTGTCCATTAGTTTTTATTTGACGGAATTCAAACTGGCATTGAGATCCTAAAGTGCAGTTTTCCATGCAGTGGCATCTTGTTGAAGGCATACAAGAGATCCTTGATAGAAGACTGGTGACATGGCCCAGTGGCCTAATGGATAAGGCATCAGCCTCCGGAGCTGGGGATTGTGGGTTCAAGTCCCATCTGGGTCGTTCTTGAAGGTCTCACTTCTACTTGGGAGCAATGTTTGGTAGATGAAACACAGTAGCTGTGAAAACCTTGAGATGTTTTAGTGTGTCATTAACTTCCTTCATTGTCATCCATATTTCCTGTTATGACTAAAAGGGTAACAAGATTCCTAACACGAAAGGTCATTTTGAATCCTGCATGGTGCCTACAGAGAAGAGACTGCGTACAAACACAAAAATGGTGCTTGCATATAAAGCTGGTGCGTTGTTCAAGATCCATGAACAAATCTAACAACCGAATCATTGCCACTGCTTTTTTGTCTATAATTGTACAGGTTAGGCTAATTCAGATTAGAAATCAACTAAATGTTTATTAACTAAAGTCACAGCAAAAGTTGCTTCAATTAACACAGAAACACCAAAGCATCACTGCTTTTTCTGTGACCGACATAGGGCTCGTCTGGGATTTGAACCCAGGACTTCTTGCAACCAAAGCAAGAATCATACCCCTAAAGCAATGAGCCCTTTAGAAGCACTGCAGTGCCACAAAAAATTCTGTGAAACTGGTCCAATCTACTTTTTGTTCATGTTGTTTTTGTTACATGCGTCAGCAACTCCCTGGATGCATATCTGATTCAGTCCTTCAGCATCTTTTTTTTCTTCTTCAAATGAAAGTGTTTTACAGTAAAATCATTATGAAGTTGGTCTTTTGTTGCTAATAATTTATTTATATTATCTGATATATAACTAATTCTATTATATAGCTTTATCTCTTAACCAGGAGAAGGAGGGAAAATGCACTCACTCACTCAATGCAGTTGAATCAATGAGCAAAAAACAACACATTAAAGGTTACCAAGACATATATCACAACAAGAGAGATCTGTTATGGTACAGGCACAAATCAAGTGACAAAGAAATCAAGAAAGCAACTTTTAATCAGAAACTTCCACACCACAGCACATCAGCTTCTAAATGCACCCACTCTGTCTAAGGTAGGCTCATATATATATATATATATATATATATATATATATATATATATATATATATATATATATATATATAGCAGCTGGGCATAGTTAATCTGAAAGCAAGTTGGGCCGCGGTCACACTAGAGTTTGTGCTTGCAAAATTCTTTCGTACAGCGCTGCAAAAAAATGCGGGATAAAACAATATGATTAGACGTTGCTAAAAGCGACTGATTGCTCCATATAGCTCATGTTTTGATCTTCTATTGGTCTCATGCACTCACGTAATGCAAATTTCAAGCTTTGGTCTTACCAGATGCTGCAATCTAATCGTGGGAAAGACACTTGCTCCTGAGCAGATTCGAGCTTAGGGATGTGTTGCTGTCACACCAACGAGTCTGCCGTGAGTTTCAAAGAACACATTATACTGACTAGTTGCCAACTTAAATGTACTCTCTCATGTACTTAAATGTACTTTTCTGCCAAATTTTACAGACGCAGAGAGGACACAAAGCTTCCTAGTGAAGAGTGTTCACTGAGTGTTCCAGCGTTCACTGAGAGTGCACACACTCAAGCAGTTTGGCTGTGTTTAAAACCACATCTGGCATCGGTGGAATTCAAACCCACGCCCCGGAAGAGACTGGAGCCTAAATCCAGCGCCTTAGACCTCTCAGCCCCACTACCCTAGATGTATCCATGCAGTGGTCCCTTCTCTGCCAAATTTTACGGAAGCAGAACAGCAGAGAGGACTCAGAGCTTCTAGTGAAGCCCTTCAACTTTGGCCAAGGAGTCTACATTTGGATGTGAGCGGAAGCGTGCAGTATCACTTTGCAAGTGAAGGAACTCATCGGCATATTGCAGTGGTCAACACAAGTTGAATCTGAAATCTTGGGCATCTCCAATGGTCTCATTCATTGAACTAGCTTGAGGGCTTATACTATCAGGATAACAGAGCGCCAATTGATTTCGGGCTCCTCTGACCAGTACTTCTATGCAGATGTTCTAGTACCCTTCGGCTAACTAGCCAATGATTAATTAAATCAGTTAAATTAAAAACAATGGCCCTTGCGCATGCTTTTGCTCTCTGCCCCCTTTCGCCTGCCCGGACACCGTGCCGCCACGCGATTGGGTCACCACGAACTTCCACGCAAACCTCTTAAGTTTCGAGACTCACGAAACTGCACGAACTTTCGCAAAACCGACTCTCAGCAGTCCGTCACCTAGGTAACCCAGGACAACAGCCATTCACGAGCGTGTGAATCCCATAGACGTCATCGAAGCGAGAAACTACCCAATCAGGAGCACCGTGTTTCCCCAAGGCCAGCCGGCGAGGGAGATTCGACTTCAGCAAAAAGGGCGCAAGTAACACAAACTAATGTTGTCTCTTGCTGATCTTGTGCAGATTGATCTTAAGCAGTTAAAGATAAGCCATATCTCTGCTTTTGTGGTTTCTCAGGTGTTATTCTAAGATCTTGCAAGAAGTATTAGAATTAATTTAAGACGTTGTCAACTCATTTTGCATCCTCTGAACTGCCTCTGTGTGTATGTGTGAATGTGTGTGTTTGTTTGTTGTTTGCTTATTACGTAGTTAGTTTCATTTATCGTAGTGTAGCTCAATAAATCTTTGTACTCATTTTGTAAGAACTGTTTTCTTGTTTATGTGCTTCTAAGTCATTGCCTTGAGCTGTAGATCTTGTTACCTTGCTAAAAGTTAAACCAATACTGTGTTATGTTATGATCGTTGGCCACGTAAATAATATAAACAAGATTGGTAAGATACGATGTCTTCTATTTGCGGGACAAATGGTAGATAAAGTGTGAATCTTTTGATCTGATTCAATCTAACTCATTTGAGTCAAAACAATGATTCGAATCTTCAGGATCCGATTCATTGAAATTAGCTATTTAATCCCTGATCGATATTAAAACGTAGGTTGATCCCCTACACAAGTCTGTTTGCTCAAGCAGAGAGATCATTCTCAAGCATCCTAAAAGGACTGCCTGGCAGCGGAGGGATTAGAACCCATGCCCCAGAAGAGACTGGAGCCAAAAACCAGCGCCTTAGAACCCTTGGCAATGCTATCCCAGATGACTCCATGCAGTGGTCCCTTTTCTGCCCAATTTTACGGAAGCAGAGAGGACGCCGAGCTTCCTAGTGAAGCTCTTCAACTTTGGCCAAGGAGTCTACGTTTGGATGTGAGCGGAAGCATGCAGTATCACTTTGCAAGTCTGTTTGCTCAAGCAGAGAGGTCATCTCAAGCATCCTAAAAGGACTGCCTGGCAGCGGTGGGACTTGAACCCACGCCCCCGAAATGACTGGAGCCTTAATCCAGCGCCTTAGACCACTCGGCCACGCTACCCCACCTTCCTGTCAACCATAGTTCTTTCCCTATTTGAGCACCCCTGAAGGCATTTAAAGTCTACTCCAAACGGCAGCCAGCTGCAATGCATTTAAGCACCTGATTACAAGGTAACTGTTATTTCACAAACGAGTGAAATTACTCATTCCATCACAGCAGACCCCACATTGTTGTTATTATATTCAAATCCAGTTGTAGAGTATTACTACTTTAATTGTGAATCTTTACTGTTCCTGTTTCAATAGGGCTCTTGCTAAAATGAGCAATGGCAGAGAGAGACTTCCAGTGCAGACTTTGTTAAGATGCTGCAATCTAATCGTGGGTGTTATGGCCCAAACTCTAATCTGGCTCGAATAACAACAACAATCAAGGTTTGAGCCGAACATATGAAAGACACAGAAGTTTGAAATGGTTACATTGACGTTCCGTCAATACGTTTTATTTTTCCATGAATCATAAGTTTTCAAAAATTGACAAAACATTAACAAAAATCAAGTAGACAGGTAGGGAAGCTAAGGTAAACAGGTCTCTGACTAAACTGTTTTAAATGGACAGATCTTACCTAAACTCCCGTGAAAAGGAATAAAAAATAGGTGAGTCTTCCGGGCCACTGCTTACCTTCGCTAAACTAAATAAATAACAGAACGTGACTATGAAAAATAAACCCCTACCTGCTACAAAACAAAGTATCAAAATAAACAAACTAGTTAACACATTACAAACTAAGAATCAAAAGATGAACAGGAGCAAAACATTAAATGGAGCAGCATCTAGATGAATGATCGCTGGGCTTGCGCAGCACCGCCAGCCAGACCGCCTGAGCGCAAGCCACCACCGAGCTGAGGGAGGGCGAGAGACTGCAAGACAGAGAGAGACAGAGACGCCATTGCTGTCAGCCTTATATAGTGGGAATCCCCAGTGACGTCACGGGCATCATCCAATCCTGGATAAGCCGGGTAGAAACACTCATCCTAGTACTTGATTGCAACAAGCACAAACTGGGAATAAATAAATTAATTAAATAACACAGACCCACATAACACCCTTCACCTTAAGAGAATAAATTGTAGAGAAGAAAAAACATCTTACCTGAAAAAAAAACTACAATTTATTCTATCAGATGCGTGATAAAGCGTCCGCAATAACATTATCCTTTCCACGGATATGCCGAATGTCTAGTTGAAACGTTTGTAAAAACAAACTCAACCTCATCAAACGCTGGTTGTGGTTTTTCATCCGACTAATGAAAAGTAAGGGGTTGTGATCTGTGTAAACAATTAAAGGATACGAAACAGAACCAATATAAACATCAAAATGTTGGAGAGCAAGGACAAGTGCGAGCGCCTCCTTTTCAATGGTTGAGTAACCTCGGTGATGTTTATTAAATTTCCGCGAGAAGAAACAGACAGGGTGTTCGATTCCATTTATATCTGTCTGGAGGAGAACAGCACCTGCACCAGTGTCACTTGCATCAACAGCAAGAATTAAAGGAGAAGAAAAATTGGGCGCAGATAGGACTGGAGAACTAATCAAAATGGCTTTTATTTTCTCAAAACTCATCTGACATTCCTCAGACCATTCGAATGGTACTTTTGGACTGAGAAGGTCAGTTAAGGGACAAGCAACTACAGTAAAATTTCTACAAAAATTTCTGTAGTATCCAACCATCCCTAAAAAGCGACGGAGTTCACAGCGCGTAGTGGGCACTGGAAAATTACGAATTGCCTCCACCTTTGACTCGACTGGACGATTTGTCCACCACCCACAATTTTCCCAAGATAAGTCACAGCTGCTCGACCAAATTCACAATTTGCCAAATTGATAGTGAGGTTGGCACTCGACAGACGGTTGAATAAGGTCTCTAGTTGTTTTATATGCTCAGACCAAGACGTGCTATAAATAACCAAGTCATCCAAATACTCTACGCTGTTCTGCAAGCCTTCAATTATGCGGTTTACTAAACGTTGGAAAATTTGGCCGGTGCGTTTCGAAGGCCGAAAGCCATTACGGTGTAATTTAGAAAACGATCTGGTGTAACGAATGCAGATATTTCCTTAGCACGGTCACTAAGGCCCACCTGCCAATAACCTCGGAGCAGATAAATTTTTGAAACAAAAACCGCATTCCCAACGCGATCCATGCAATCCTCCATACGAGGTAACGGATAACTATCAGGCTTGGTGAGATCATTTACACTTCTAAAATCAGTGCAAAATCTAAATGTGTTGTCAGATTTTTTACAAGCAAACAGGGTGAACTCCATGGACTAGAGCTTGGTTCAGCGATGTTATTTTCGAGCATGAAATTTACCTCTTATTGCATCTGTTCTCGCTTTTCTGGACTTACCCGATAAGCATGCTGTTTTATTGGTAACGCGTCACCCACATCAATATCATGCTCAATTAAAGACGTACGGGTAGGAACATCCGAGAATAACTCAAGATGATTTTCAATAAGACCAACCACATCCGATCGTTCAGCAACTGTTAAATAGGAAAGATAAAAGTCAAGGTTTTGGACAATCTCAGAATTTTTTTGTCTTCCCGCCACTAACTCAGGAGCAGGAAACTCCACGTCTTCCTCCTCCAACAACACGCTGTCAGCAACAATGGGAGACAAAGGAGTGATCAACGGATTAGCACTGGACAGCGCACGGTGATCAGGAATTTCAGCACCGGACAGCACCTCGTTAGTCAACTGAGTCTCTGTGGGCAACACAGTTAAAACAGCAGCATTCTCTCTAGACACATTTGACGATCGTTCAAAGTAAGGCTTAAGCATGTTTATGTGACACAGCCGAGTTTTTTTCTTTCTGTCAGAAGTAGCAATCACATAGTCAAGTTCACTCACCTTTTCTTTAACTACATACGAGCCATAATAGCGAGCCTGCAATGCAGAACCTGACATTGGCAATAGAACGAGCACCTTATCACCTGGAACAAAACTGCAAAGTTTAGCACGCTGGTCAAAACGGCTTTTCATTTTCACATAACGAAATTTGAAAGCTATTGACACTGTGTCATTTTCTACTTCTATTGTTTCTTCCAACCTCTCTGATGTCATTAATATCTCTTCCCCATCTATGATACTGTCCAACTATCACTCTATTATTTCTGAAGTCCTGCAGCAGCAAGCTCCTATTAAGACCAGATATGTCCCCGCCAATCACACTTCTCTCTGGTTAACTCCTGAGCTCCGTACTCTCAAGGCCACTGGTAGACAGCTTGAAAGTCTCTATAGGAGAACCGGTCTTACTGTTCATTATTTGGCCTTTCAAGACCATCTTAAATCATATAAATCTGCTCTCATCTTAGCTCACTCTAAATTCATTCCTGCTACAATTAATAAATCAAGCAATAGGCCACAATCACTATTTAATACAATAAATAAGCTTACTAGCCCCCCACCTCAAAGGGCCTTAGCTTCAACTTTTGCTGTTTTGCTGTTCCTATTTGGATTATCTGCTCGATAAGACTAATGCTGTCCACCAGTGCGTTCCCACTGATACAGAGCTCAGCCATCCATCATGTCTCTCCAGTCAGTCTCTGTCTTGCTTTTCACTGACGACCCCTGATTCTGTCTCTAAGCTAATATTGAAATCCAGCTCATCATCATGTCACCTCTATCCTGCTCCTACCTCTCTCCTGAAACTCTGCCACTCTGTTATCTCTCCTGTCATCTCTCACTTTATCAATTCATCTCTCACCCATGCATCATTTCCTCTGCCACTAAAAATTGCTGCCATCACACCTGTGCTTAAGAAACCCAACCTTGACCCCTTGATTCTATCTAATTTTAAAATTTCCAATCTACCTTTCATATCTAAATTACTGGAAAGTACTGTTGCTGCCCAACTCCAGTCTTTTCTAGTTGATTGTAAACTCTTGGACCCTTTTCAATCTGGTTTTCGCCCCCTCCATAGTACCGAAACTGCACTTGTAAAGGTAGTGAAAGATCTATTGCTTTTTGGTGATTCTGGCTCCTTGTCTATATTACTTCTACTCAACCTCAGCTCTGCCTTTGATACAGTCTCTCATGATTTACTTTTCTCACGTCTCTCTGATCTGGGTGTTTCTGGTACTGCTCTCTCTTGGTTCTCTTCATATCTCTCAGATAGACAATTCTTCATCTCTGTTATGGATTTTCAGTCACCTAATGTCCCCCTGAAGCGAGGTGTTCCCCAGGGATCTGTTCTAGGCCCACCATTGTTCTCAATATACCTAATCCCACTTGGTCTGATTCTACAACGTCACGGTCTTAACTATCATTTTTATGCAGACGATATTCAACTTTACTCCGTATGTACACCTACCTCATCCGCCCAAATTGATAATATCTTTGCTTGTGTGAAGGATATTAATAATTGGCTCACCTCAAATTCCCTAAAACTCAACATGGACAAAACTGAGATAATTTTTATTGGCACCCCAGCACTTACCAGCAATATTTCCACCAGTTTCTCCGGTGAGATTGCTGGCTTGCACATTAAAACATCTACTTCTGTAAAAAAATTAGGTGTAATCTTTCACTCCACACTCTCTTTTCAGTCTCACATTAAATCTGTCACTAAATCTGCATTCTTTCATTTACGTCACATTTCACAACTACGTCCCTTCATCAGTAGCAAGGATGCTGAGACTGTCATCCATGCATTAGTCTCCTCACGCATCGACAGCTGTAATGCTCTTTTCATTGGCCTGCCTGCCAGCCTCATCTCCAGATTACAGTATATTCAAAACTCTGCAGCTAGAATACTCACTCATACCAAACGTTCTGCCCACATTCTTGTACGATCTCCATTGGCTCCTGGTGGCATACCGCATTAAATTCAAAATTCTCTTCCTTGCATTTTTATCCCTAAATAACCTTGCACCCTCCTATCTCTGCAACATGCTTGTCCCCTACACCCCAACTCGCTCTTTACGGTCTGCTGACTCTGGCCTTCTTGCTGTCCCTCGGTACCGCCTCTCTTCAATGGGGGGCAGATCATTTAGTGTTATCGGTCTTTGTCAGGTGACGTAACCCTCGCGACCGCCGAGTTGCATCATGGGTGTTGGCCGCCATTTGTGTTGTATCAGAGTTCGCGAGAGCAGTTTGCAGGTCTAAGCGATTTTCAAAACAAACACAATGTTACGTTCTTGCTGCGTTAAGAACTGTAACAGTAAGTCGCACGATCGAAAAGGAAACAGAATTAATCACGACGACAAATATTTTAAGTTTCCCACCTGGAAGCAAGGATATGGAAAGAATGTGGCAGAAATAACAAAGAGACGTTGGATGGCCTGGGTTGCTGCAGTGAGACGCAAAAATATATGTTTTGCAAACATATCTCCGTATATGTATGTTTGTTCTCGACATTTCCACAAAGGTAAGCACTTTTTAAGCTACTTTACGATTATCATTGATTGGGCTTTTAAATGCTCATGTTAATTCAATGTAACACTTCTGTTTTGAGTGTACAACATTTTACAATCTGATAGTAAAGCTAATTGTAAAAACAATTTAAATTCACGGAAGTTATAACTGACTTCAGCTGATTTACTCACCCCTTGTAAAACGCTTTATTTGTTTTTTTTTTTTTTTTGAAAACTTCCAGAATTTTTATTCATGTAGAGAATTTTTGTTAAATTTTTGAAAACTCCACATCTCAGCTTTATGAAACTGTTATTTTTTTTATCATTTTGGAAATCACTGTAGAAAAATCTAATTTAAGGAATTGAACAATTATAAGAAAATTAAATTCTATGACTGAGTTAATACTTTAAGAGGTTAAGCGTTAAACATATCAGGTTCCTTATGCTTAAAAGTGACATACTGCCATATGTAGCAATGTAGTGCTTTATTGTACTTATTCTTTCTATGTGAACAATGTTTTGCTGTAATTACATTTCTATTTTTGTTTTATGCAGGCCAACCTGCTTATGAAATGATGGACACCGACCCAGACTGGGCACCATCTCTACATCTGGGCCACACAGAAATTAAACAGACTGACACTGCACGCTCTGCAAGACGAACCAGGAGGGGGGAAATAAAGTCTACACTGCACTCAGCTGAACATGGGGGAGAACGACGTGCAGAGAAGGTGAGAAATGAGATTGAAGATTGTGAGAGACACACTGAGGAAAAAAGATACACAGAAGAAATGACACATGAGGTTGAAGATGGTGACAGACACACCGAAGAGGAGGTGACACATGAGGTTGAAGATGGTGACAGACACACTGAAGAGGAGGTGACACATGAGGTTGAAGATGGTGACAGACACACTGAAGAGGAGGTGACACATGAGGTTGAAGATGGTGACAGACACACTGAAGAGGAGGTGACACATGAGGTTGAAGATGGTGACAGACACACTGAGGTACATGAGACATAAACTGAATGTAAATTGTGCATTGACAGGTACGTGGAAGTAAACCGTCTTTTGGAAGAGAACCGACAGCTGCGTTGTGAACTGGACAAATACAGGATGTCGGAAGGATTTTTCAACAATAATGATGACAAAGTAAAGTACTACACCGGTCTCCCAAATTTAGGAACCTTTATGGCCTTATTTCACTTTTTGGTGCCCCTTATGCCTGACCAAAACAAAATTCTTAGTCCATTTCAGATGCTGCTTCTAACCTTTATGCGCCTCAGACTGGATTTGCCTGCATAACGCTTAGCCCACCTCTTTCACGTTTCACCAAAGACAGTCTACAGAACATTTAGTGAAATGATTTCTTTTCTGCACGCAAACCTGAAGCGCTCCATTGTATGGCCAGACAGAGAAACTTTGCACAAAGTTATGCCTCACCAGTTTGTGCAATCGTTTGGACACAAAGTAGCAGTAATTATTGACTGCTTTGAGATATTCACAGAGAAACCATCTAATCTTAAAGCATGTGCACAAATGTTTTTCAGCTAAAAGCACAATCATACAATGAAGTATTTGATAGGTATTACACCAAAAGGTTCAATTTGTTTCCTATCAAAAGGGTGGGGTGGCCGTACAAGTGACAAACACATCACACAGCATAGTGGGTTTCTCAACAATTTGCTGCCAGGCGATATTGTTTTGGCTGACAGAGGTTTCGACATAAAAGACTCTGTTAGCATGTTGTGTGCAGAAGTCAAACTACCGGCCTTTACAAAGGGTTACAGTCAGCTAGCTGCTAGAGATGTGGAAGAGACCGGAAAAATAGCACATCTGAGAATCCATGTGGAAAGGGTAATCGGGAATGTTTGTCAAAAATACAAAATCTTAACAGGAACTGTGCCCATCAACATGATACTTCCATGTGATGGTGAAGAAGTTACATTTGTAGATAAGGTTGTAACTGGTTGTGGTCTGTTGTGCACTTACAAACCTGTGTCCTACTGTTGTGTAGTAGTTTTAGTTTCAGCATGGGTTGAAGAAGCCAGATGTATAAATGAATTCCTTGAAAATTTGATAGATTCACAGCTAATTCCTTTGCATTTTTGTAACTTTACTTTCCCCCTAACTACTAGAGTGTGTTTGGTGTGTGATTTTTCTTTCTGAATAAATATGCATGAACAAATGTAAATAAAAGGAGAATAACAGAAGATGTGTTTTTATCATTATTTTGTTTTAATCACAAAAAGAAACTTGTATATTCAAACAAAACATAAGGTAAACAGTAATTATTTGAGCAAAATAATGCTTTAAAGAACTGAAGTGCCTTTGCTCAAAGGTAAACATTGTCAAACTGTAGTTTTATTTAAACTGAAAGTTCACCGTAACATTTACATGTACTTGCTAGTTACTTTCCCGCAAGTACTGACAACCCTTTATCAGTCTCTTTCGTTTGTTGAACACAAATAAATATATTCTGCTATAAATATGTCATATATTATGTAAACATGTCACTTTATGTCGAACACTTTGGGACAGAACCAACTTGCCCGCAAAGTACTGACAATCCTTTCTCAGTCTCTTTTGTTTGTTGATCACAAATAAATATGTCATATATTATGTAAACATGTCACTTTAAGTCGAACACTTTGGGACAAAAAAAACTTGCCCACAAAGTACTGACAACCCTTAATCAGTCTCTTTCGTTTGTTGAACACAAATAAATATATTCTGCAATAAATATGTTATATATTATGTAAACATGTCACTTTACGTCGAACACTTTGGGACGGAACCAACTTGCCCGCAAAGTACTGACAATCCTTTCTCAGTCTCTTTCGTTTGTTGAACACAAATAAATATATTGCGATATAAATATGTCATATATTATGTACACATATCACTTTAAGTCGAACACTTGGGACAGAACCAACTGGCTTCTTTTGCAGGTGCAAGCTGCAGCCCCACACATTTAAAATGGAACCAAACTGTTTTGCAATTTTTATTGTCACAAGCTACCATGTTGTCCTTGCTCTCAGGTCCACGACAAAGGCACCACAACTTAACAGCTGTTTTGCTCCTGCCCATCTTTGGTTTTGTTGAGGTGCGCTGTTTCTTGCGGAGATTTTCTGCTGGAACAAAACTGTCTTTGAGAGGCATCTGGCTTGAAACCTGAGTGAAGGCAGCACCAACGAGTTCAGGGAGACACACACACTCAAATAATAGGTGTGCTTTTTTGAGAACGGCACTCCACAGCTGGGGGTCAGGTGTAATACGCAAAACGACACAGTCTTATAAAGTCCACAAAATGAAATCACAATACTGTGCTTCAGCCACAAAAATCTGAGTTTGGACTTGAATGTAATATGGACTTGATCTTTTTAGTTGAAGCTTGCCATTCACAACTGTCAAACAGAAGTCTTTGTCACTGCATGCTTCCACTATTTTGCTGTCCCGGTACTTATAAGGGCACTTTATCTTTATGCTGCCTCTTCCACAGCAAGCACACTGCACTAAGCCATCCGGTGATGCTCCAACCTGAGGAAACTTGGGGTTAATGATAAACCCGCACTCTGTTATGTTCATGTAAGTATGATGTTTGGCATTGCACAGTTTATACTGTTTTCACCCATTTTCCTCATTATTCCTTCCCCAAGCAGTAGCAGGAAACTTGTTTGCAGTAGTATTGGGGTAACACACTGCCCTAACTGTTGATAGTGCAGGATTGTTTAAGTCAGACACAAAGACAGCATGCATATTAGATGCAGTAATTCTCCCAGCACGAAAGTGACACCAACTTGCACATCTGTGCTGCTTTCTTGTCTGTCCTTCGATGCTGTGTGCCTGCTCAGATGAAACATCAGCCTTGCAGGTTAAGGTTTTGCAGTGCTGGCGCAAAACGGACAGTTCACTGCCGTCCATTTTTTATCCCGCAGACTGTGCAGAGACTCAAGTGCTGAGAACGGCTGTACAGGGTCCACAAATGCCTAACAAGAAAAAGGCATGGTGGACAGAAAAGCAGCTTTAGGACATGCTTTTTCTATCTGCGCGAGGAGGGAGTCCCACTGTTCCTGTGTTGCAATGGCAAACATACACTTGTTCTCTGAAGTCCGTAATACTGGCACACTTGTAACTTCACCATTCAAAAGGCTGTTTAAAGACTTTCTTTTTGCCTTTGCTGAAGTAAAGTCTATTCTGTGTCCTGCCTCCGCTCCCACTTTTGTGATGTTCGTAGGTATCATCCAGTATGCAGGCTGGCCAGTCACAGTGGTTGTCTCCCTACATCGTACTACTGCCTTCAACTTAAAAAGTAGAGCTGCCACATGTGTGCATGTTTCTGCTATTCCTGCCATGCATGTGCAGTGACAACAGGATACAGCACCTGTTAAATTGATGATGGCCCAAGGCTTGAGTGGCGTGTCATTTAAACGCTGTGAGTGCAAGACCTGTATATAATACAAGAGTAAACATATTAATGTTGGATTCAATACACTTTTTAACAATGAAATCTGTAATGTATTTGACTAATAAAACACAATGTTAAGTTACTTTTTTGTTCTGTTTTGCTTTGATTACATTTATTGCTCATATTTGTATAAATACTTTCGACACAAGCATCTGTGTAATGATTTGCAAATGTAAATATTACATTGTATTTAGATATTAGAAAACTGCAATACACATTTAGATTTTATTACTCAATGATAGTGTTCAAACTAAAGCAATGTATATTGGAAAATTATTGGAACACTATTAAACAGTAATACATTCTAATTATGTATTGCAATGTTCTAATATATAACAACAATCTAATATTTATATTTACAAATCATTACACAGATGCTTCTGTCGAAGGTAATTTTACAAATATGAGCGATAAATGTAATCAAAACAACATTTATTTAAATATTCTGGACAAATACCATGACATTTTGTCATTTATATTATTATTATTTACAATATTATCAGCTTACCTTTGCTGTTACAACTGAGTTGTCACAGTCTGTCTGTAGAAATGAGTACAAATCCTGTACCCAGCCGTTTGTGAAGTGTCCATGGGCTTCTAAAGATTTGTAGTTTCTAAACTGTTCACTTGTGTATGCACTTACACCATAAACAAGGTAGTTTACGATGTCCAGGTAGGAAGTAGGAGGAAGGAAAGAGGGGTCGGCACTCCATTGTTTTGAAGTAATTTCGTATGGATCGATGTCCTGAATAAAGGACAGTTTTTCAAAATAGCGATCTTTGGCATTTTGGTTAAGTTTGTTGCGGTACAACGTCCTCTCCGTTTTCGTGTGTTTTTCTATCCAGATGTATACAAAACTTGTACGGCGCTGTTTTGTCTCTCGAGAGTTGTTGTGTTGTTCATAGAAACGATACCACCAAAATGGCGCATGTGTGACGTCACACACAACAAACGCACGTGACTGACAAAGACCGATTGCACCCAAACTCTAGAACTCTCTACCACGCTCACTCCGCTCTGCTAATAATATCTCTGAATTCAAATCCCGAAGATTTGATTTTATTACAAGAGACAAACTAGAGGTAAGAATGCATGAAGGAAATAAGAAAAAGGTGGAGTGGGGAGATTTTATACAATAATGGGGATGGGAGGCAAGGGAGAGGAGTTGCAATTTTAATAAAAGAAAACAGTGGGTTTTATGTAAAACAATATATAGTGACAAAGAGGGGAAGTGTATGGTATGTGAAATAAAGTATGAAAAGAAAAAAGTAATTATGGTGAACGTTCATGCCCCAACAAAGGAGTGCAAAAAGAACGAGTATTTTAATGTACTTAGAGATTATTTAAAGAAACATGAAAGAGTTATTATCATGGGTGATTTTAACACTGTTTTTAGTAAATTAGAAATGGCTGAGGGAATGGTTTTTAAAACGGAAAAGGGGAGAAAAGAACTGAAAATATTGATGGAGGAAATGAATTTAATTGATGTGTGGAGAGAAAGGAATGAACAGACAAAAGAGTACTCAAGAAGACAGTTAGTGGGGAATTTTTGTTGTCAAACAAGAATTGATTTTATTTTATGCACAAGAAATGTTGAAGGGTTTATAAGCAAGACCAAATATGAAGAAGCAAGTCTGAGTGACCATAAGCCACTTTTTATGAATCTAGACTGGAGTAATGTGAAAAGAGGGCCGGGGGTATGGGTTTTAAACACAGCGGTTTTAAAGAATGAAGACTATGTTTTAAGTGTAAAGGAAATTATTCAAAAGGAAAAAGGGAATGAAATCTATAATGAGGACAAAAGAATGTGGTGGGAGAACGTGAAGTATTTAGTTAAAAAGTTTACGATAAAATATTGTAGACAATTACAAAATTGTAAAAAATATAAGGAAAAGGAGCTGAAAGAAAAACTAGAAAACGAATTGAAAAATGAGAATGGAAAAAATATACAAAAGATAAAAGAACTGCAAGGAAGATTAAATGAAATGGAGGAGGAGAAATTTGAAGGTGCAAGATTAAGAAGCAAAGCAAAATTTACAGTGGAGGGGGAAAAGTGCACTAAATTTTTCTTTGATCTAGAGAAGAGAAGAGGGAAGTCAGAAATGATTAGAGAAATAAGGAGCAGAAATGGGAACATAGTAGAACAACATGAGGAGATTTTGGAAGAAATAAGATCATATTATGAGAAATTGTTTTGCACAGAGGGAATAAAAGAAAAAGAAAAAGGGGAATTACTAAATCTAATAAAATCAAGAGTAGAAGAAGGGGAAAAAAGAGAATGTGACGAGGAGATAAGAGAAGAAGAAATAAAAAGAGCAATTAGTGGATTGAACAAAAAGAAAAGTCCAGGAATAGATGGGTTGGGAAGTGAATTTTATATTGCTTTTAAAGATATTTTATCTAGGATTTTAAAGCAAGTATATGATGAAATTTGAGAAATCATTAAATGTTACGGTTTAATTAAGTTGTCTGGGGAAAATAAACGTAACACTTATAATATTAAATTATTACTGAGTAGATGGATGGAAAATACACCAGGACACCAAAATTTACATTCAATTCATTTATTCCTTTTATGAGGAGAAGAAAAATGAAGCCAACAAAAGAGAGGCTTACATGTGTGCGCTTTGTACAATGTATATATAATAATAAGAAGAAGAAGAAGAAAAGAAGAAGAAATACAATCAAAAGTTTTAGGGGAAAAAGGAACTAGAGTGGCGCCAAAGCAAAGAACTAAACAAAACCAAAAGCCACCTAAACTAGAACACAAGATCCCTCTCTAAACTTACTAATAAAAATCAAATTGTGAAAAAGAAACCAAAATCTTCAGCGTTTGCGAAGCAACACCTAAACTCCCTGAAATAATAAGCAAAAATACAAAATGTGGCGCTCACCCACTTACCTAGTGTTTCTGAACATTGAAGTTACCTACGGGCAAAATGTATGTGAAGTGGCTTAGTAAACTATTCCCTTTTCCCCAAAAAAGAATGATAAACTATTTAACCATGACTTAATTTACATCGATGTAGTTATTCAGAAACACAGAACAAAGCATACATTATGAATAGCAGCAAGCGAACACAAACCAACACGCACACACATAGCACTCTGAAAAACAAGGCGGGCCGGTCGAATTTAAAGTCCGTGGAACGAAATCCAATTGGTCCACGAGGAAACGCCCTAATGAGGAGTGACAGGCTCGGGATCCAATCAGCAGGTACCTAGTAGAGAAAAAGTAGCGGAACAAAAGGTGATAGGGCGAGACAAAGAGCGAATGACAGTCGAGGAGATGCGAAGAGAGCGAAGGGAGATAAGCAAAACAGAGAGGGAGAAGGCACAAAAATACAAACTCCCACGGACCGTAACAATCATCCTCCAGCCCCGGGCTACCTCTCGTAAGCAGGGTGAGAGAGGAGTATGAGCTCAGGTAGATCTTGATGAACTCCCCCGACTTGTTTCTGTTCTAATGACAGATATCCAGATGGCTAAAGGGAGATATATGGCTTCTAAGAGCTTGACTACGGTGCCAATTTAGAATGTTCAGTTTACTTAGGTTACGTGTTTTTGGGCTGTGGAAGGAAACTGAGGAAAACCCATGTGAGCATGGGGAGAATAAGCAAACTCTCCACAAATATCAACCAGTTCAATGAGGGCTCTTCTTGCTGTGACAATCTTTCTGTGAGGCAACAATACTAATCACTGGGCTGCTGTGTTGCCCATTCTAGAAAGGAGGAGGAGTAGGGGTGGGAGGGGAATTCCTCAAGATAAAGATAACTAAGGTTAGAAACTCTGGTTATTTATAGTGAGTTAGGAATCGTCTGATTGGTGAATCATGTGTTGGTTAATGTGGAACCAGCCGTGGACAATCATAAGCATGTGATCCTCTCGAAAGTAGTTTATAAATAAACCTCACGTCAATTAACAGCCAAACTACATGAAAAGGCTGCTGTTATGCATATACTCATGTTTGTGTGGACAAGGCCTTAATTTTGAGGACTCTGCTCTCCATTGTGAAGCTCCATGTGATTGCTGAGGCTTCTTTTATGTTTAAAGCCCTTTCCACACTCAATGCATATAAAACGCTCTCCTGAGTGAGTCTTCATGTGGTTCTTTATGGAGTATTTGTGTGTGAGACTCTTTCCACACAGATCACATGTGAACACTATGGTTCCAGTGTGACCATTCATGTGGTTCCTGAGGTTAGCATTACATGTGAAGCTCTTTCCACACTGCGCACATGCAAACGGCTTCTCTCCGGTGTGAACTATCATGTGGTGTTTGAGTGTGCTTTTATATGGGAAACTTTTACCACACTCTGTGCATGTGTAAGGTTTCTCTCCAGTGTGAATCCTCATGTGGAGGTCAAGATTTTGTTTTTTAACAAATCTTTTACCACACTGTGTGCAAACAAAAGTTCTTCCTCCATTGTGAGTTCTCATGTGGACTTCAAGGTTGCTATTTTGACTATAACTTTTTCCACACTGAGGGCAAGAGTAAGGCTTCTCCCCAGTGTGAATTCTCATGTGCACTGTTAAGTTTCCTGTAGTTTGAAAGCTTTTCCCACACTGTTGGCATGTGTATGGCCTCTCTCCAGTGTGAATTCTCAAGTGCACTGTTAAGTTTCCTGTTTTATGGAAGCTTTTCCCACACTGTTGGCATGTGTACGGCCTTTCTCCAGTGTGAATTCTCATGTGCACTGTTAGGTTTCTTGTATTATAGAAGCTCTTTCCACACTGTTTGCAAGTATAAGCTTTCTCCCTAGTGTGATCTCTTATGTGAACATCAAGCTTTGGCTTCTGACTGAAACTTTTTCCACATTGTTTACAGCTGAAATTACACCTAGGTTTGGATTTCCGAGGTCTTCCACGTGACAAAGTCTTTTTCGTCAGTGTAGGTTTTTCATCAGTCGTCATGTCTTGCTGTTTCTCTTCCATTTCATTCTGTTGATGAGTCTTTTCTTTCAGCAACATCAGGTCTTAAAAAAAAGAAGAAGTTAAATTTAGTATGAAGACTCAAAGCGATAAGCATGAAATGGATGTTTCACCCACAAATATAAATGACCATACCATTTACTCTCTCATTAGCTTTTAAACAATTCCTTTCTTCTGGAACACAAAGAAAGCTAACATTTGTTTTCACAATATCTTCTTTTGTGTTCAACAGAATCAACAAACCCCATAAAGGTTAAAAACCACAAGAGGTACAGTAAATGGTGAGGCTATTTTCATTTCTGTTTCATAAATATCTTTAAAGGGTTCCTATTATAAACCTTTATTATTATTATTATTATTTTTTTTTAAAGAAAAACTTATTAATATTATTATTTTTTATTTTTTTGAAAATAAGTCTTTGGTGTTCCCAGAATGTGTCTGAGGTTTTGGCTCAAAATCAGATCATATTCCTTTGAGAATATTTAATTTTGGTGGTCTGGAGGAAAACCAAGCTCTTTTTGCGCCTGTGGCTTTAAATGCAAATGATCAAATGCACTCGCTCAGGATTACTCGTGTTGAGTTCCCTCATGTGTATCTTCCACATGATTTAAACATTTTTAACTTGCTTGGAAAACTTGATTGGAGCAAACCCTGCATGTTCATAGCAAGTACGCATAATTTACTCTTCTATTTGTGAGTTTGCATTATTGTATATAACTTATGCAAATATTTCCTAGTACTGAGTTGAAGCTGGTTTAAAACATATGCTGGATAAGTTGGTAGTTCATTCAGCTGTGGCGACCCTTGATGAATAAAGAGACTAAGCCAAAGAAGCTTAGCTGAAGACCTACGTCGTGACATTTTATATACCTGCCAAGATGCAGAAATGCCATCTCAAAAGGTTACCTGCTGTTTGTCCAATCAGGGACAGTGGCATCTTAAATATACAAATAATAATGTTAACCCAGGGTTTGCCAATGTGAAACGTCGGTTAATGAAAACCCAGGATTATTTTATAACCCTTAGGGGCTTAAATTGGTTCTATAACAGTAAGTAGTTGCCATGGTAGCACACAACATAATCAATGCATCTGTGCTCAACCTTCAGGGTTTCATGACAGTAACGTGCACAAGCAAGTTATCTGGATTATTTTGACTGAACTCAGATTAGTTACATCAAATGATCTTCGAATTTCTGTTATGGAACCAACTTAAGTGTGGACGATTAGTTCGGCTCACTGAAGCCAGGTTTTCAACTTTAATCTCCACTTTTCTAAACCACTTTCATGAAACAGCCCCTGATCTCACATGCTATTGTTTTAGTGCTTCAGTTGCCTATTGGAGAAATGACCAGGAATAACGGTAGAAAACGGTCACACTACTTGCTCTACAAACAAGTGTATTCATGTTTATTCATACAAAGAAAAATAATAAAATAATAAAATATGACTTTGCAACATCAAGCAGCATTAGGCATGGGCCAGTATAAGATTCTGACGTATGATAACCTTGAATAAAATATCATGCTTTCACAGTATTGTGATTACTGCTCTAAAATATATTCTTTTAAATGTCTAGGTATAAAACAAACACTTTTTTTCCCTTTAAGCACAAAATATTTTCTTTTGAGAAATATTTATTTATTATATTTTGGAGCAGTAATCGTCAGGCTAAATCATTCAAATGAATCATTGACATCTGTTGTTTTCATTAGTTTCAAAAACAGATTGCTTTACGATTTGAAATGATATCTTTAGATATTTTTTCTGCTGGAGATAGTGTCTTAAAATGTAAAAAAAAAAACAACAAAAAAAAAAAACACTTGCATCCAGTTGAAGACAGAATTCAGAAGGGGCTAATAATTCTGTCCTTAAAATGGTGTTTTTCTAGCCGAAAAAAAAAAAAAAAGACTTTCTCCAGAAGAAATAAAAATATTATCATACAAACCGTGAAAATTTCCTTGCTCTGTTAAAAACAATTTGCCAAATATTTAAAAAAGAAAAAAAAATTCAATGGGGGTGTGGGCTAATAATTCTGACGAATTTTGGCGGTTTTAAAACCTTGACTTTTCCAAACCAGGCTACACCATGAAAGGAGTTATCATCCCTTGCGTAAGCAGCATAACAATGATTTTAGGATCTAAAAATTATTTCTTTAAAAAAAGTGTCAAACGCAAAAATTCAATGGCTGCGCCTGCTGGTACACAAAGAATATGGTCAATACTGACGAACTTCACACTCAAATTTTTGCATATCATCAGCATGCTGTAATCCATTTCTTAAGCAGAAAAGGTCATTTTTAGACTGGTTTGTTGGCCAGTTGTAGTCAGTGCAATGCTAAACGTTTTAGTTCCACTATAATTTGTTCCTTTTGTCTCACGTCGTCCCACAACAACATAAATATAGTTTAGATTACTGTACAATGTTTTATAATAATTTATTATTTTAGTATTTATTTAATTCCGCATATTTAAAATTGGGGGCATCCATATGACACACTTTTAACACAATAGCTGGTAATTAAGTATTAAGAGTATGATAATGATGCAATTCTAACTCAGATACTTTCTGTGAGAACTAGTAACATCTACTAAAATCAAGTTTAACCCAGAAAGAAGTTGAGAAAAAAGGGAATTGTGATCAATGTGACATATGCAAATGAAAAGTACTAAGCCAACACTATCACTGTAATAGCAGATATCTTCTTAGGAATACTGTAGGTCAAATATCGTCAGCTCAGTTAAACTTTTTTATATAGCGCCAATGCTCAAGGATGCTTAGAAGAACAAGAAAAGCAAAATGAACAAAACAATTAAAATGTCCTGTTTAAAATAAATAAACAGAAACAAAATAACTTCTATTCAACACTTACTTCAACAGTTTCTTTATATGAAAGTAATAACAAAAAGAAATCAAAGTAAGTCTGAGCAAGAAACAATAGCCACAAATGACCTGATTAAAACTAGTATTCCATTTTTTATAGTGATGTATTGTTAGAATGGAATGACATTATGCTATTTAATAAATTAAACCTTCGGTAATACAATTATTACACACTTTTCTGTTACTTTTTAAAATCTTTATATTGTCAGCTCAGTTAAACCTTTTATTCATTTATTGTTTTTATTTATTTTATATAGCGCCAGTGCTCATGGACGCTTTACAAACAGTAAAAGAGCAAGAAAAGCAATAACATTAAGAAGATAGAGAAAATGGGAAACTAATAACACATAAAAGAATGACAAAAGACACGAGAACAAGTGACGAAAGAAACTCATTCCTGTCTTTCAATGAGTGCTTATGTGCATTTAGGAGAACTAGGCAGCACACTCAGGGCTGCAAGAATGGATTTAATTTAGTATTCTTATTATTAAAATATATCTGAATGAGGATCAGATTTGGTGTTTGAGAATGAAAATCAACCTGTTTGTTCCTGCAGATCTTCCTGTTTGACTGTGAATGTTTCTTCAATCTTCACATCTTCACTCTCCTCTTTAATAAACGCCATCTTTACAACAGTGTGGACATCAGTCACTTCAGCAGGAAATTTTCCTCTGCTTTTGGACAATTTATCCTGTTTAAAATGAATAAAACAAAAAAAATGTCCTGTTTAAAATTAATAAAACAATGAACAGAAACAAAATAACTTCTCTTTAACACTTTCTTTATATGAGAGTAATTAACAAAAAAATCAGGTAAAATAGTAAGTCTGAGCAAGAAACAATAGCCACAAATGACCTGATTAAAACAAGCACTCAATTTCTCCTATACAGTGATGTTTACTTTGAACAGAATGACATTATGCCTATTTAATAAATTTAACCTTCATTAAAACACTTATTACACTCTTTACTGTAACTTTATTCAAACTTTATTCAGGTATGTTCTTAATTGTTTTGTTTGTTTGTTTTTTATTTTATTGTCCGCTTACAGCAATGTGTAGCACTTTTTTTTGCACAAGACAAATTTCCTCTTGTGGACAAATAAAGTTTATCCTATCTTTATTCAAATAATAGTCCTCATCACTGTGATTAAGATAGAACAACATTGTATAAAAGGTTAAAATAATATTGTTAACAGCAGGTACATCATTTATCGTTGAATGAAAAACCTGAAACTTTAATCAATCAGTTTTTTATCTGTGCAAAAGCTTTGACACAAACCTTTCTCCAGTTGAATCACAGTGCGGTAGCGGCACAGTCTTATGACATCACACACCACACCAAAATAAAAGTCTTTTTTTTGTTTTGCTTAGTCATGACTTATTGATACATTTCTCACACCTTTTATTTTCGATTTTACCTCATAACATTCTGGCTTTTCTTTGAAATGTCACACTCTATTGGTGCATGTAAATATGCTGCTTTTACATCCATGTCATGAACAATCAGATTTTCTTTGCATTAACACTCTTACACTAGTCATGTTAGCAGTTGGAGAAAAGACTTATCATAGTTCTCTTTGGCAACATACATTGTTTTTGCAAAAACCCATTTACCCACTAGACCTTTGCCTTTAGGTAGGTTGGTGAGAGCAAAAGTTGCATTCTTTTAACAATTGCATTTCTTCTACCATAGCTTTAACCTATTCACTTGCATTTACTGATGTAACCACGTCTTTGTATCTTTGTGGTACATTACAAACAAGTCAATAACAATAATCAATGTTGATCACATCACCTTCAAAACCACAAGCATAATCGCTTAAATAAGCTCGCAGGATTTTAACTTCTGGTTTATCTTCCACCGGTTTGTCTAAAATGAGCTCTTCCTTGGCACTTTGTGGGCTCAACTCTGGGTCTAATTTCACAGACACTCCAGGACTTCCTGATCTCAAAATCCTCCTCTACAACTGGAATCTTTGATTCACAATTTTTATCAGATACAAACTGAACAAGTCTGTGTTTCTGTACTTTTTTCATGTATGCTGGACTAAATACAACGTTGAACAGTGCATCCACGCATGTATAGATTTTACATTTTATAATGTTAGCATTCAGATATTATTTGAGTGTAAATTCAGCATGTGCAACTTACGTTTCCAGTCCTCAATGAAGAAGTGGGATGAAAAAATGGCCTCAGTGGGCTTTTCTTTGTAGGTATTTGGTAATAATCGCAATGTAGAAGTCAACAATCGTAGTTTGTCCTCAAAAGTTGTTCTCTTTTAGCTAAATAAGCTAATGAAGCCTCTGTTAGTGTACACTAGGCACTCGAGAATGATTGTCCCTCTACCTGTTGTTTCAATCTCCTGAGAACTCTGCTCATCTTCAGAACGCAAATGAAGACACTTTAAAAGAAATCAGAGAGCTCCTTCATCAGTCATAGACAGCAAGAGATCTGAGATGCTCAAAGTCCAGAAAAGGAACCAAAAACGATGTCAAAACACGTGACTTTTGTGGTTCAATTGTAATCGAGCTCCAAGAACATTTTGTGTGCAAGAAAATGGGGAAAAAAGCAGCCATGTTCAAAGTAGGAACTGTTGAACCATATAGTGTTTTTTTTTTTGTAGTTTTTTGCCCATGTATTCTCTTTATTTGCATTCAGCAGCAGAAACTCAAACAGATTTGGAACTAGAAGATGAGTAAATGACAGAATTGTATTTTTTTTTTGAACTACACCTTTAATGCTTCTGTAAGTAAAGGTAAATTAAATATTACTGAAGATATTGCTAAAGAATGGCAGGAAACATGGAACACAGATAATAAGTGACGACAATTCATGTGGAAAAAAAGAAAACCTATATAGGCCTATAAAGTTGTAGAAATAGAAAAGAAGAGGTCATAATTATGAGGATGAGATTTGTACTCAGATATTAAGAAGTAATGTTGTTGTAGTATGTCTACCTTTATAACCTTTATAAGTTTCTTTCCACAGCTACACAAAAGATGATATTTTGAAGACAGCTGTAAACCTGTAACCATTGACTTACATAGTAGGAAAAACAAATACTACTAAAGTCAATTGTCACAGGTTTCTTCAAAATATATAATTTTTTTGTTCAACAGAAGAAATAAATAAAACAAATAAAGGAAGAGTAATTGATGACAACTACATTTTTGTGTGAACTTTTAACTGTTAAAACTATCAAAACAGAGCCAACATAGGTTAATCTTTGAAAACCAAACTACTTCCAATATCATGTTAGGCCTAATGGGACCGCTTTTATTTTAAACCTTACTAAACCACACTGAAACATGACTGAACATTTTCACAAATTGATATTTATCTATAATAAATAAACCGTATTTTGTGGTCATTGGAAATTGGCAATAACTTTAATGTTGACATTAATTTAAACAGCAAACTGTTGGAGTGCTAACGTTACATAAACACTACGTTCAAAGAGGATAACATTATACAACTGGACGCATTGCTCAATTAAATGAATAACTAATCACTCAATGAGTCCAAACTTTTACATATAATGTTGAACATTTTAAGTAAAATCACTTTAAATACCAAATTATCACTTACCTGAAGCAAATGACAGGCGGGAAGAATGTTAAGCTCGCAGAGTAGATTTGTCAACTGAAGAGTGGTGTGGCAGATGTCTGCTAACGATAGACCTGTGTTCAGTTTCACGTGTTTTCCAAATGCAATCCCAAAGTCAGCCAGAAGTTGATGTCAACCGATGTCGGCCATAGCTCAGCCTTACTAGGCTCTTGTGTGTTTTTTGTTAACTGGCCCACATACTGCAAAAGGAGCTGTGAGCCAGAAGAAAATTCCCGCCTTTTCTGAATGTATGGCAAAACATATATGGTAATAATCTGGCCCATATCTGTAGAGCCATGCCATACCTCAGCCACATGTGCCAGCTATCACCCACATTTGGCCCAAATGTTCTTGCTATCTGGGGTTTTGTTTTCATTTTCTCTCTGTGAGAGCTCATCTGGAGTCACGTGTGGATTAACAGTGTACGCGACGCTCGACAACAATAACTTACGTGTCTAAGGAGGATTATTGTTTACCTGAGAGCTGTTCTCATCTGCAAACGCTGAGATCCGGATTCGCTTGTAGTCTTCTCTTCATAAAGACGCGGCTCTAGTTGCTGGTAATTGTCCTGCCTCTACAGATTTGGTAAGTGAGCGTCCAGTGCTCTTTGTTTATTCAGTTTGTTCGTATCGAACTAAGTTAACTATAGCACCAAGTGTAAACATGTTACCACCACAACTAAACTTTAACCTCGTGTAGGGTTTTTACCGCATTTTGTGACCGGAATAACACGCGCGGCTTTCTGACGCTACCTGCCGAGTGCATCTAAGTTTCCGGGAAATGCGGAGGGTTTTTTTCTCTCATCGCCGTGCGGTATCAAACATTGCATGAAAAATACACGCGTAGAGCAGATCCTCGAATCAAATATCTCGTTTGTCGCGAGGGGCATGAATGAATTCCCTGAATGAAAGAGCCAAACTGCAATTAAAGTCCATTTAATAATTTGGCAAATAATTAGACTACAGATGTCCATGTAGGTTAAACACCATCACTTTCTCCTGTGTGTTTATTTTGACTCTGAAACTCGCGCGTGCCCAAATAGACACTCCCACACCCTCCCACTTTAGTTCCTCTGAAAACTCCCCCTAAACAGAGCTGGACCAAACACTTTTCTGACTTTTTCCAAAGTAGAGGTGTGAAAACACCCTGCTGAAACGAGGGGGTTTCATGGCCCTTTAAATGTAAAAAAACTCAACAAGTGCTTTATTTCCAATACTGTAGCCTAAAACAAGCAAAACAAAGATCACATTTCCCAGGTAATTTCTCTGCTATGGTAAAGGGATATTATTAAAAACATATTGATTAATAGAAACATAAAAATAAAATTAATTATAGGTACATGATTACAACACAACAGTTATAAATAATTGTTATTAAGTATAATAAATATATATTAGCAAAAGGCATGCATTTCTGTTATCAGATGGGTAATTACACTGTAAAAAATTGCTGTTAAAAAACGGTCAGATTCTACGGTAAAATAATGTTTTTTAACTAAAACAGTAATATTCTGTTAAAAACAGTGCATTCTGGGTAACATTTTTGTTTTCGAGAAAGTAACCAACTGCAGAAAACTGTGAGCTAACAGAGTTCAGATTCGATGTTTTGAAGTCTGTGTTTGAAATCACACTTTGTGCCCTTGTTCACTATTTCATACACTAGTTAACTAATATAGTTCACCTGACAGTTTTAATGAACACTAATGAGTGAATTCAGACACTGATGAACACCTGCTGTTAATAATTACAATTACTGAAGAAAATAAACAAGAAACACAAACAGTGACTTGAGTTACAACATTAAATAAAATCAAATCAAATAAAACAGCTTCAGTCTCAGCAGAGGATCATTAAACAACTCTACAAACAACAGCAGACACACTTATTACTGACTGATTTGACTTCCATACTATTCTCATTGAGATCCAACAGAAATTAAGGTGTTTTTTGTGTCACCGTAATGGAGTGAGGGGCTGGTTTAGTTGGGCTCTTCACCCTTGAACTTATTAATTCAGACTCTCCAATTACTATAATGAGTTAACAAAATGCTTGTATTATAGCAATCAAGTTGGAAAGTCAATAAATAGAGAAATCTGTCTGAAATTAGTTCTGATAAGTGTTTTTGTTATAAATCTGGAAGAAGGGTCTCATGCAATAGATTTTATGCTTAGTTGCAGCTATTGATTTAAATAATGAGAAGTGGAAACAGAAAAGATACCTCTGTAATTACTTAACAGTTAAGAAATAACATATAAAAACAGTTCAGTTATGACAAATACACACTCAGACCTGATGAATCTGACCTTGTATCTCAACAATGGTAACATCTCAAATGTTTCATGCTGCAATGCATGCTGGGAGTGGCACGGTACAAATATCCCAGCATGCATTGCGGTATAAACAAATGTTGTATAATGGTCTAACAGTTTTCTTTATTTGTGTTTGATTCTGCTGTTGTTTATGTTTAGACTTTCAGTTGCCTGTTTGTGAGTTAAACTGTTAATTTTGTTAGTTGTCACCATTATTGAGGTTCATATGCTGATTATTGATGTCTCTTTGAGTGCGATTTACACCATAGAGCAGTGTTATTGTCCAAGATATTCTTAAAAACTTTCAGAAATCATTGCCATATATATACATATAATGTAAAACAATAAATTTAACATTGAATAGGAGCAGTAAATTTTATTATACTAAATGAGAACAGACTCTGCCATTTATAGCAACATGAACATCCCCAGATCTTATTTAGGTTTTTGGCTGGCTTGCCTCAACAAAGGAGTTTTTTAAACAAAGTTCTTAACAATTACAAAAAAACATTAGAGATGTTACCATTGTTGAGATACAAGGTCAGATTCATGAGGTCTGAGTGTGTATTTGTCATAACTGAACTGTTTTTGTATGTTATTTCTTAACTGTTAAGTAATTATGGAAGTATCTTTTCTGTTTCCACTTCTCATTAATTAAATTAATACCTGCATCTAATCAAAAAATTTATTGCATGAGGCCCTTCTTCTAGATATATAACAAAACATTTATCAGAACTAATTTCAAACTAATAGATTTCTCTAATTATTGACTTTCCAACTTGATTGCTATAATACAAGCATTTTGTTAACTCATTATAGTAATTGGAGAGTCTGTATTAATATCTTCAAGGGTGAAGAGCCCAACTAAACCAGCCCCTCACTCCATTACGGTGACACAAAAAACACCTTAATTTCTGTTGGATCTCAATGAGAATAGTATGGAAGTCAAATCAGTCAGTAATAAGTGTGTCTGCTGTTGTTTGTGGAGTTGTTTAATGATCCTCTGCTGAGACTGAAGCTGTTTTATTTGATTTGATTTTATTTAATGTTGTAACTCAAGTCACTGTTTGTGTTTCTTGTTTATTTTCTTCAGTAATTGTAATTATTAACAGCAGGTGTTCATCAGTGTCTGAATTCACTCATTAGTGTTCATTAAAACTGTCAGGTGAACTATATTAGTTAACTAGTGTATGAAATAGTGAACAAGGGCACAAAGTGTGATTTCAAACACAGACTTCAAAACATCGAATCTGAACTCTGTTAGCTCACAGTTTTCTGCAGTTGGTTACTTTCTCGAAAACAAAAATGTTACCCAGAAAGCACTGTTTTTAACAGAATATTACTGTTTTAGTGAAAAAACATTATTTTACCGTAGAATCTGACCGTTTTTTAACAGCAATTTTTTACAGTGTATGTTCTGTTCTTGTTTTTTCCCTTCACTATTTCTTCATTTGTTCATTGTTAATCCTCAATTATCATTTAATTAGTCAGTTAATTAATGAATTTACTTCAGCTTTGCTACATGTTTCTTGAACACTCAGTAGTGTGGACACTTCAATAAAAACTGAAGTATATGCTCTGGGGTTTAAAGGGTTAAAGGTGTGAGAGGTAAAAACAGTGTAAAAATGTATTTTAAAAGTAATATACTGTTAATTTAAACTACGGAAATAGACTGTAAAAAAACAGTAGATTGCTGGCAACCACAGCTGCCAGTAGATTACCGTTAAATCAAGAAAAAAACAGTATTTTACTGTTAAACCTGAAGCTAATTTCTTCTGTCTGTCACCGTTGTGGAGGGGAGTAGAGCCAGTGTATGAGTTAAAGATGAACAATGAACTGCTGATGTTATTCTGCATGTTTCTCTATTTAAAGACAGCGGCTGTTTAGTTGCTGATGCAGTCAGAATCTCTCTGGTGATTCCAGATTTACATGTATGTGTGCTGTTGTGAAAAATTTTCTAATTAACTAAAATAAGTAATCATCATAAGTATGCTTCTAAGCATATATAGCACATTACTTCATAAACTCATTCAGCAGTTGACCAAGTTGAGGCAGTTGCTTTCAGTGAGCAAAATGAGTTCACTTGAGTATTGTGTAAATCAATGTAGTCCATGTATTTTTACAGCAACATACTGTAAAATAACAGTACATTGCTGGCAACTGCAGCTGCCAGTATTTTACTGTTTTTTAACAGGACAATTTTTAACAGTGTACCCTAAGAAACAGCACTCAATCTGGCTGTCAACAGAACTGGTCATGTGGCTGTTTTCACCAATTTCCGGTAAGATTAGTCCCTAAAAGCACTGAAATATTACATACAAATGTTCCCAACTCTTTTCTTACTGGTAATTAACATATTTCTGTCAAATATTTATTTTATACAGATGGTTAGCACCTTAGCATAGGTAACGCTAGCGTTAGGCTAAAGTAGTGTTTATAAAAGTTTTGGCTTTTAATTACATCTTTATGTGTAGATGAAAGTTTTTTGTCAATGTTTAATTGGAGGTAGTCTAGTATATTTAGCCTAAAATATCTACTGTACTGTCAAAAATAAAGTAAAACCACTTGTGAAAAAACAGCTTAAACCAGTTAACAAAACTTACACTGTTTTAAGCTGTTTTTCCAGCAGGAACGTTAGAACATACTTTCACAGTAAAGTTAAATATTGATTTTAAAAAGTGCTTTGTGATTTCAGGACTGACACAATTACCACCACAACAGAATAGTAGAGATTTAGGGTGCTTTATCTGTAGTTCGCTTCATTTGGTCCGGACCAAGGGCAATAAATGATACATTGTTGCATTTTCTGCCATCTTTGGGTTGTTTTCTTACCACATTGTTGGCTTTAGTCCGAACCAGTTAAAAAGAATTGAAATGCAGTCATCTGACAAAATCCACATCTCTCATTGGCCAGATGTAGTTGAACATATTTCCTAAACTGCTTTTCGATTAGTCAGAATTCACATGTGGAAAAATGCCAATGAACTCCCGCAAGTAAACAAACCAGCAGACACAAAATGCCACTTTTTACTATGAAGGGATGACTACGCTGGCTGAGTCTATGCCTGCTTTAGACAAACTATACATGTTTTTTAGGGTCCCCCCCCCCCCCCCCCTCTCTCTCTCCGTTGGTAAAGCGCTGTCAACAAATATTTTCCTCCATATCAAATAATGCACAGCACATCGGCCTACGGCAGCTGGATTAGTCCAAAAGACGCAGTCCTTTTTGCAGTTGGGCCTGTTTTAGTACAAATCATATTCTCACCACAAACAAACCGCTCCAGGGTTTGTTTGAAACCGTACTGAGACCACCTCTTCAAGCAGGTCTCGATCAAGTGACACTGAGGGCCCTAACATACACCTGGCGCAATAAGGCGCAAGACGTGTTTGCCTCAATGTGTTGCTATGTTCAGACCAGCGCAACCATAATTTTCCCGTTTTGCATCACTTTGTTTAAATAGCAAATCAAAAAAAAAATTAAATACAAAGTGAACTTATTTGTAAAATATTGGTCTTTGTGCTTTGTTTCAGGAAGCAGAAAGACAACTGGACGAAAGAGAAATTGACTAAGAGATGCACACAAACAGAAACAGCATATAAAAATTTAATTGTTTGACAAATGCTTTGTTTTCTGCCAATAAAGCCAACTTTAATAACATTTTATTGATTAAGCTCTCTCTGTCTCTAACATTCAGAACAAAAAATAACATTCTAAGTCGGTTCCCTGAACATTTTGAAAACGTTATGGGAATGTAGTGTATAGAGGCCTAGAGGGATATATTAGTGGTCCCCTAAACGTCCTGAGAACATCCTGAATGTTCTGTGAAGGTCCCCAAAATAACATCCCCCACACCTTTAAAGAATGACCTTCTTAGAACGTTCTGGGAACGTTACTGACCATGACCTTAACACCAACAGGGACGTTCTGAGAACGTTCTGGGAATGTCAAAATTCTATCCGGGATTTTCCTGACTTTATAGAAGGCTTCCTGGGAACTAGAACAAAATACCTGCTGAAAATATTAAGAGTACACTGTTAAAAATTGTCCCGTTAAAAAACAGTAAAATACTGGCAGCTGCAGTTGCCAGCAATGTACTGTTATTTTACAGTATGTTTCTGTAAAAATACATGGACTACATTGATTTACACAATACTCAAGTGAACTCATTTTGCTCACTGAAAGCAACTGCCTCAACTTGGTCAACTGCTGATTGAGTTTATGAAGTAATGTGCTATATATGCTTAGAAGCATACTTATAATGATAACTTATTTTAGTTAATTAGAAAAGTTCGGTTTAACTCTAATGTCTTATTTTTCACAACAGCACACATACATGTAAATCTGGAATCACCAGAGAGATTCTGACTGCATCAGCCACTAAACAGCCGCTGTCTTTAAATAGAGAAACATGCAGAATAACATCAGCAGTTCATTGTTCATCTTTAACTCATACACTGGCTCTACTCTCCTCCACAACGGTGACAGACAGAAAAAATTAGCTTCAGGTTTTACAGTAAAATACTGTTTTTTCCTTGATTTAACAGTAATCTACTGGCAGCTGTGGTTGCCAGCAATCTACTGTTTTTTTACAGTCTATTTCCGTAGTGTAAATTAACAGTATATTACTGTTAAAATACATTTTTACACTGTGTTTTTACCTCGCACACCTTTAACCCTTTAAACCCCAGAGCATATACTTCAGTTTTAATTGAAGTGTCCACACTACTGAGTGTTCAAGAAACATGTAGCAAAGCTGAAGTAAATTCATTAATTAACTGACTAATTAAATGTTAATTGAGGATTAACAATGAACAAATGAAGAAATACTGAAGGGAAAAAACAAGAACAGAACATACAAAACTTTAGTCACAGCTTTATAATGAAATAACCTGAAGAACAACAAATGATTAAATCCTTTAAATGATCAGCGGATGATTAAACAACTCTACAAACATCATCACCAGCTACACTTATTACTTAATACATGTATTTTTGTATAACATCTACTAAAGTTCTTCTTGAGAAAAAGTTAAACTTTTACGTCACCATCATGGAGAACAGAGTTTGCTTTAGTTGGGCATTTAGCCCTGTCATATTTAACATTTATATATCTTGGCTGCTGCAATTGTTAAGAACTTTGTTTGAAAAGCTCCTTTGTTGTGGCAAGCCAGCCAAAAACCTAAATAAGATCTGGTGATGTTCATGTTGCTATTAAATGGCAGAGTCTGTTCTCATTTAGTATTATAAAATTTACTGCTCCTATTCAATGTTAAATCTATTGTTTTACATTATATGTCTATATATGGCAATGATTTCTGGAAGTTTTTAAGAATATCTTGGACAATAACACTGCTCTATGGTGTAAATCGCACTCAAACAGACATCAATAATGGTGACGACTAACAAAATTAACAGTTTAACTCACAAATAGGCAACTGAAAGTCTAAACATAAACAACAGCAGAATCAAACACAAATAAAGAAAACTGTTAGACCATTATACAACATTTATTTATACCGCAATGCATGCTGGGATATTTGTACAGTGCCACTCCCAGCATGCATTGCAGCATGAAACATTTGAGATGTTACCATTGTTGAGATACAAGGTCAGATTCATGAGGTCTGAGTGTGTATTTGTCATAACTGAACTGTTTTTGTATGTTATTTCTTAACTGTTAAGTAATTACGGTGGTATCTTTTCTGTTTCCACTTCTCATTAATTAAATTAATACCTGCAGCTAAGCATAAAATCTATTGCATGAGGCCCTTCTTCCAGATTTATAACAAAACATTTATCAGAACTAATTTCAGACAAATAGATTTCTCTATTTATTGACTTCCCAACTTTATTGCTATAGTACAAACGTTATGTAAATTCTGTTTTACAGCAGTTTGAAAGTCTTCTTAAATGAGTACAAGGGTGAAGAGCCCAACTAAGTCAGCCCCTCACTCCATTACGGTGACACAAAAAACACCTTAATTTCTGTTGGATCTCAATGAGAATAGTATGGAAGTCAAATCAGTCAGTAATAAGTGTGTCTGCTGTTGGTGGAGTTGTTTAATGATCCTCTGCTGAGACTGAAGCTGTTTTATTTTATTTGATTTTATTTAATGTTGTAACTCAAGTCACTGTTTGTGTTTCTTGTTTATTTTCTTCAGTAATTGTAATTATTAACAGCAGGTGTTCATCAGTGTCTGAATTCACTCATTAGTGTTCATTAAAACTGTCAGGTGAACTATATTAGTGAACTAGTGTATGAAATAGTGAACAAGGACACAAAGCGTGATTTCAAACACAGACTTCAAAACATCGAATCTGAACTCTGTTAGCTCACAGTTTTCTGCAGTTGGTTACTTTCTCGAAAACAAAAATGTTACCCAGAAAGCACTGTTTTTAACAGAATATTACTGTTTTAGTGAAAAAACATTATTTTACCGTAGAATCTGACCATTTTTTAACAGCAATTTTTTACAGTGCACAAGAAAGAAACTCATTCCTGTCTTTCAATGAGTGCTTATGTGCATTTAGGGGAACTAGGCAGCACACTCAGGGCTGTGAGATGGATTTAATTATGGGTATTATTACAATAAAGGTTCTGTCAAATCCATGAATTCATGCTTAACTTCTGTCCATTCACTCACAAGTTAATTTCATGAAAAGCTAAACCATTAATGAATGATGACTGCATGAGCAACAAAAGGTAATAAAATTATTATATTGATGAATATTATAACAATATCAACCTTTGCTAGTTTCCTAGTAACCCATATGTTAATATGAGGACAATATATCACAATAGTCATTTATGTCCTATAACTTCATGTTATCTGCTTCACTTACCTAATGTTTTGGAAAGGTAACAAAGTTGAGTATTGATTCATTTAACTACTTGCAAGTTATAGAGTTGTTCATCTATGAAAAATATAGAATGTTTATTTGCTGCTCATGCAGTAATCAGTATGGTTCAGCTGTTTATCACAATTATATGTGCATTACTTAAGCATTATTGCATATTATAGCACCTGTAAATTGTCAGGAAAAAAATATGACTACAAAATATACATATGGCATCCATCACAAAGAAATAACTTTTGACTTTTTAATCATAAAAAAACAAATATGTTCTGTTGTCATTACTTGCAAACACACCTGTCTCTGACTGCCCTTCTGCTGCTGTTTCTGTCTCCCCCTCGTACCCTGCGGGCTGACTCTCCTCACCCCCCCTCTCCATGTTCCCGCTTGTCTCCCGCGGGGACACGAAGGGGTCGAGGAAAGACAGTACCGCAGAGAACTTCCACTTCTTCCCTGACCCTGCTGCTGACCCACTTCTCTTCTCCGTCTCCTTTCTCCTCTCCTTCAAATATGTGTCCCTCAGACTCTTCCACTTCTTTCTGCACACTTCCTCTGAATAAACAACAACCCATAAGTGGGAAAGTAGTTGTCACATAATTATGGTTTTAATAAGCTGAAGTAGCTGGCTTCAGCTTGCAGTCTCAATACGTAAACACAGACATATATGAGTATTGAGTACTGTTTTATTTACTTACCAGATTGTCCGACCTCCTCACTCACTTTCTTTCAAGCAAGATCCTTTTTACTCCTGTTTCTGTAGTGAAATGAGCTGCTGTCATACAGCTTGGGATGGCCGCACACCACAACGATAACCCGCTCCTCCATTTTAAATTCTGCCTCCTCTCGTCATGTCAAAAGGACGCAACTAGAGCAAGCTCCTGAGTGGTTAACGCGACGCAAATGTCCGCCAAAGTTGAGATTTCTGAATTTGAGTGATTTGCGCGTCAAACGCGCAAAACGCTCAATTCGTACAGCGCCTATCGCACCATTCGCGTCGCAGGACGTCGATTCGCGCGTTTGCATTGTCTTAACATGTAAATCACTCGCGCTTGACGCGCGTGCCGCGTCCAGTGTGAACGCAGCATTAGAGAGGACAAGTCTGTTTATATTTCACTAGTCTAAATAATCTATTTAATTAATTTAATTAATAAATTAACTATATCAGTTATCTATTTAACTTTAGTTTACTTAGTTAAGATGCCTGTACTAAAGATAATTGTTTTTTCTGATTAGTCTATATTGGAGGTATGTATTTAATTGTTGTTTGCTTGGGTATTCTGACTGTACTAAAATGTGAAAACTGAAAATTCTGTGACCATTAACTCACCTTTACTTGTTCCAAACAAGATTTTATTTTATTTTTTTCTGATGTTGAACAATAATATCCAATAACTTATAATCTCTTTGGTTGTTAAAAACAGTAAATGCTGAATTAAGATTGTTCTTTTGTTTATTGTTTTATTATTTATATTGTCAGACAGCTAAAAAAAATTCACTATATGTGTTGAATCAGCTGCGCAAAGCGATTGGCATACAAAAAAATCTTGTAAAATTGATAAATATAAAGATTTTACGTTTATCGTGATAAATATCGATATCAACTGATATGAAAAAAATTATTGTGATATTTTTTTTGCCATATCGCCCAGCTCTACTATACAGTAGTGAGAACAACATCAACTGCATTACAAGTTCAAAACAAAAACAACACCTGGTACCGTTTAAACCATTGTACCAGATTTCCTAAGCTAAGAAACAGTAAAAAAAATGTAGCAATCTAGCACAGGAAGTACATAAGCAGCATAAAACAAGTAATGACTCTCTTGAATTTCATCATGGACAACATGAACTGGTTGGAGGAGAAACAGCGGACCTGTCGATTTATGTAAAACCGCCGGCCTCTGGGGAACAACAGGAGGACCCTACTATGGAAGGAAATCATGCTACTGTCAATGATAATACAGAATGCATATGTGAACATGAGTAAAGAGATAATCTTTCCCCAGATGAAGGACAATCGGATAATGAAATGGAATGAGACCTATCAACAATCGACTTCTCAGCCTTACTGAAAAGGGAAAAGCTGACCGATAAGCTGAAGGGGACCACTGCTGCATCAACATTACAAATATTAACCTCCAGAGGTGGATAGTAGTCAAGGAAAATGCTGGACAAGACAAAAACTTGAGTAATTGGTTTGCCTCCATATTTAAATCTTGGGGACAATGGTTGATAAAGTTGACGTATTTGGAGGTTACCATACTTGTTTTAGCTTAACTTTGTTGCTGTGTTGTGTCATTCATCAGATCAATGCTAGCCAGTGCTGCTGCCACACACATGGTTACTGTGCAAGTACAAGGAACCGTGCAAGCCCACCTCAACAGTGACTATGGCTATGAAAATATGCTTCCAAAATCCTCAGATTGGTCCATTGATGAGAACGTTACCACAAACCTGCTTGGATGAGTATCAAACCTTTTTTATCTTTTGTTTTTGAGTGTGCCGTAATTCTTGTTTTTATGTTATTCCTGTTTTGTGGAAAAGTAAGGGAGATTTTCAAGCGTAGACAGACCTTTAGAATAATGAATAGTGTAGGCAGGTAGTTAGAGGATATTTTGTTTTTTATTTTGGCACTTAGACTCTTTTACATATATATGCCAAAAATTATTCCTATACAATGCAAGTAATCTTATGTTGTTTTCTATTTTCTTTTTCCTCTCGTTCTTTTTTATCAGAATGACATGAATGAAAGGAGGGTTTCAAGCAGGTCATTATCTGTGCTACGAGACAGAAGTGCAAACAGAAGGACCTGAAATTAAGGATATTAATCCTATAATCTACAATATTATCTTTTAATACTATATTGGTTATGTTTCTGGGTATGAAATGGACATTTATCGAAGCTGCAGGGTTCACATACTCACAGGGAAAAAGGACTTGAACTGAGTGCTTAATGGAACCAACTGTCACGACCCGGCTCAAAGGCAATGACAAAATCAAAGGGACGACATACACCAGATGGTTTGGTACCAAAAGTATTTATTTAAACATTAACGAATAATAAAGTGCTCACTTTAGGTAAGCCAAAATCAAAGATTAACCAAAGCTAAAAAGAAACTAAACAAAACAAACAGGAGCAAAAGCACGGCTTTCCAGAAGCCAACACTGCTGGCTTTTATAGAGGGGAACTCAAGTGTTCCCAATTGAGCAGATGAGTCTCTGTCCTTCCCGCTTTCGGCCGATCAGTGGGTGGGTCAAAGAGACTTGTCACACCAACGATCATCTTGAAGCTGGCGAATGCTGTAAGAGTAGGCTCTACTGATGGCTTAAAAGCCTGCTGCTCGCTCCAACACCAGACAATACTTAGTAGTACCTCTGGCAATGTGGGAGCAATCATCTGAAGACCAGTAGACAGTATCTTTTACTCCTTTCTAATCAAATAAAGGGGGAGATGTTTGGTTCCGCCTCTCCACTGGAGTGCAGCATAGGGAGGTTGACATTTGGTAAAGACTGTGAAAGGCAACTTTTTGTTGCATTAGTGAGGTTGATTGTACTGATATGTTCGTACCTTATGCTGCATTCCGGTTGAGGGTTAGGAAAGAGACTTTCTTTTGATATAGTCCCTCTAAAGGCTGATTTTTACTTCTGCGTCAAGCCCATGCTTATGCTACGGCGCTGACGCATAGCCCTACGCCGTGGCCGTCGATGTTGCTGACGTGCACCTGTCAAAAAATTTAACTACACGTCGTGCGCAAGCTCTGTGATTAGTCGGCTTAGTAGCGCTGACGAGTCTGATTGGGACTGAGAGCCTTGCAGGCCCAATAGAGCGATTGTTTACAAGTGTGAAGTCCCGTGAGGAAGCTCCAGATAAAAAGTTTGTTTTGTGTTTACCTCATAGTAAAGTTGTTGCACGTCCGCCGGTTTCTGCTTAAAAAAGAGCGAGTTTGAGTCACTTGTACATTCAGGAAGTGTTCAGGAAAAACAAAGCACCAGCGAAGAAACTCAACACAGAGGAACATTTACACCTCACTGCCAACTAGCGTTTCGGAAGTGTTAATGCAGACCAACAGAGACAGCGCGCAGAAGTATAAATGCACAGCTACGCGTTGAATATTTAGCAGACCAGAATATTTTTTCCACAACAATTTACAATCACTTGTCTAACTGTCTTTGAATAAATCATAAGGTATGAACTCCTATTTTACAAACATACAAGGGCAATTAATGTCTATTTGCTCCGTGCGCTGCTCCAGATAGACAAACAAGCTACATCATCCTTTACCTTAGGTTCTTCGCAACAATATTAGTCCATTTTCAGCTTTTTCTGTTCTTGTGTGAATGAGTAATCCCCTGCTATGTCTTGTAAGTGCCAAATGCAACAAATTTGGGTCATGAAATTCCAAAATTCAAAAAAATACGATAACGTATTTACAAAATGACCCTTTTTTTTATACTAGTCATTTTTCAAAATCTTTTGTTAGACTTTGCACATTACTTTTCTAAAATATCTATTTATATATAATTGCAGTTTATTTATATTTGTACATTATTTATTTTACATTTAATGTGTGAAGGCCGTTTGGACATTGAAAAATAAAATGGAAAAAAGTACTACTGTGCCATTTGCTTTTTTGATATAGTGTTATGATTTTGATGTGGTTATGAAAAAGTAAAATTATGATTTTTGTGATAATAACCCTTGTAATATCTTGTTTTTCACTTTTGACAGGTAGGAAACTTGTGTTGTTTTTTCCCACCCTTCGGTTAAACTAAAATGATTCTTGCATACTACATGATTAAGACAAAATAATTTTTTCTCGTGCGTCCTGACATATGCTGGTAACAAACAAAAACTGTCCTCAGTTTGATAGAACACACAGGGCCTGAGTTATGCACTAAGACTTGCTTTAAAACAAAAAAAAACAAAGCTGTTTGTGTTGAGGTGGTTCATCATAGGACAGAAAACATATATATCAATAGTTAGCATTTAACAGCAGTGTTTTTTGTAATTTCAAAGGGTTTTCTTTAAAATGACATCAAGATATAGCATTTATTGTACTTTATGTGGGTGTGGTGAGACTTTAAATTTAGGTAGGGGGAAATACTTTTTTTTTTGACATGTTACCTTCTTCCAGTTGGAATAGAATAACTCTTGCATGCATTATTATAGGGAGAAATGTATTTTTCTTGTGTTTACTGACACCTGCTGGAAAAAAATGGAATTTTGATGGAGCACTCAAGGCCTGAGTTCCACATTTTTAACTTCAGTTTATATAAAACAGTATTTTATGAAATTTCAAAGGATTTCTTTTAAAATTATACCAAACTTTTGTATTTATTCCTATGCATGTGGTTATGGAAAGCTTTTTTAAATCGGAAGGCCAAATTAAGGCGGAAATACCCAAAATAGCCCAAAAGCTTAACAGGTCAATTTCTGATGAGCTGCTGAAACTCATCCCACACTGATGTTGCGGTCACACTAGAGTTTGAGCATGCGACATTTTGTTGTATGGCGCTGCGAAAAGGGGCGGGATTAAACAAGATGATTAGACATTAAAAAAAGTGAGCGATTGTCCAGAGAGGTCATGTTTTGATCTTCGATTGGTCTCACACAGTCAAGTAATGCGATTTCGCAGGTCAGAGTTTACCGAGCTTGAACTCTGCAACGCAGTGAACTGCAAAACTTGATACACAAACTTTCGTTTACAGTCTGACGGATTTGCGTGCATATGAATGGAAGTCTATGGGGAGAAAGGTCCAGTGTAACCGTGGCTTAGGTGCAAGTAAATGGTTTCTCTCCAGTGTGGATCCTCATGTGTCGGTTAAGTTGTGATGATTGTATGAAACTCTTCCCACACTGAGTGCATGTAAATGGTTTCTCTCCAGTGTGGATCCTCATGTGGTGATTAAGGGATGATGATTGGCTGAAACTCTTCCCACACTGAGTGCAAGTGAATGGTTTCTCTCCAGTGTGGATCATCATGTGTTGATTAAGGTTTGATGATCGGCTGAAGCGATTTCCACACTGAGTGCATGTGAATGGTTTCTCTCCAGTGTGGATCCTCATGTGGTGATTAAGGTGAGATGAGCAACTGAAACTCTTCCTACACTGAGTGCATGTGAATGGTTTCTCTCCAGAGTGGATAGTCATGTGTTCATTAAGGGATGATGATTTGCTGAAACTCTTCCCACAGTGAGTGCATGTGTATGGTTTCTCTCCAGTGTGGATCATCATGTGTAGATTAAAGTTTGATGATTGGCTGAAACTCTTCCCACACTGAGTGCATGTGAATGGTTTCTCTCCAGTGTGGATCATGATGTGTCGGTTAAGTTGTGATGATTGTATGAAACTCTTCCCACACTGAGTGCATGTGAATGGTTTCTCTCCAGTGTGGATCCTCATGTGGTGATTAAGGGATGATGATTGGCTGAAACTCTTCCCACACTGAGTGCATGTGAATGGTTTCTCTCCAGTGTGGATCATCATGTGTTGTTTAAGAAATAATGAGTGTCTGAAACTCTTCCCACACTGAGTGCATGAGAATGGTTTCTCTCCAGTGTGGATCATCATGTGTTTATTAAGGTGAGATGAGCAACTGAAACTCTTCACACACTGGGAGCATGTGAATGGTTTCTCTCCAGTGTGGATCATCATGTGGTAATTAAGGGATGATGATTGCCTAAAACTTTTCCCACACTGAGTGCAAGTGAATGGTTTCTCTCCAGTGTGGATCCTCATGTGAATCTTAAGATCGCCTTTTCTTCCAAAATTACTTCCACACTGAGTGCAGGTGAAACGATTCTTGTCTCTCCTTTTCAAAATACCATCAGTCTGTAAATGAGTTTTTTCCTCAATTTTGACATGATGTTCCTCCTCTTTCCTCTCATTCTCTTCAATTAGGTCTGAAATAAATAAAACATTAGTTTTCATTAAGTCTTAAAACCCTCATCAAAAGCGTAAAGGTGAAAAGACACTGGAAACATTGGCTACACACTGTAATTTTGATGCACATTAAATGTAAAATAAATCAGATCATATTTTGTTCAGTCCATTAACGTATGCACATTTAAGCAGATTCAATTCATCTTCATCTAGTCCTTTTACAATGCAAGTTGTGCTGAAGCCACTTAACTTAGAAGTTCTGGTAAATTGAAACTGTGTCAGTCCAGCTTTCAGAGTTTCTCATAAAAGTCATTTTGGTCATATTGATCAGACACAGATTTGAAAGCTGTAAAAAGCCTATTTTTATCCATATATATTCAGAATTACAACAAAATGTTTTTCTAAAATTTGTAAAGCAGACAGGAGATACTTGTTCATTCTGTGCCTGACTGGTAAATGCATCGGAAAAAAAAAAAAGTTCTGAGGTAACAGTTGAACAAACAGCTGAATATTTGCCTCGCAAACATGAGACATACCTGTACAGCATCTGCATAAAGGCTGAAATATGCACCTTTCCCCTTGTGTGCTGTTGGGTCATTTTCATCCATTCTGGGTTGATTTTGTGGATTCATTTGGTCAAAACTTTCTGTGTTTTAACAAACGGACTGATATTTGGGAACATCTTATTTTGACATAATCTGGGAAAATGCTTTGAAATAAAAAGCAAATCTCTCATCCGTTTCTGTAATAGTTAAATTACAGTGAGTTCATGCATCTAGCATATTGTTTTATAGCTATATTCTACTGTAACATGCATATATACATATATATCTCACAAAAGTAGCAGAACATTCCAGGAAATCCCTAATATGGATGACAATTAAAATTACAGTTAGCATTAAATAATAAATCGACTTTCTTATAAATATACCTAAGATGGCTGGAAGTACACATATAAACCATTTATTGGCGCAGTCGTGTAAATGATCAGTTGAAGCCTTTTAATATTTACTCAGATCTTATTTTCATTCAACAGCAATAGCTGGATGCCTTCATCCATATTAGGGATTTCCTGGAATGTTCTGCTACTTTTGTGAGGCATATATGGAATTTCTGCTCAAGTGTAAATGAAACAGGCATTACATGCATTTAAAGTGCTACAATGCCCACATAAACCTATTTTGAGGAAAACTAAAAAAAAAAGAAAATAAATAATTTTCTACTTAAGAAATAATTTATTGTACCATTTTTGATACAATTGTTGTTATTTAAAAAATAGTAGCCTATTGAACATCAATATATAGCAAAGTAATGAAGTCAGAAATTCCAGTATCTGGACAACATTACACCTTTGGAGGAGATCGGAGGCTCAAGAGGTATGATATGGCTCATAACAGACTAGTAAATGAGAAGTGGGTTAATTTATAAATGTTTTTTTCCATTTTGATGTTACGAGTTACGCTGGATCTAATCTCACTATATTTGCTAAAAGTGATATTTAATTCACCTTGTTCTCTGTATCTAACGTAGGGCTGGACAATAATATAATATCAATATATCACGATAGATTTTTTTTCAATAACGGTGATATGATTTTTAAACTCATTTCCGATATTTCGATACATTTGTGTATATGTTTTACATATGTTTTATTATGTTTTGTTATATAATATATATATATATATAATATATATATATAATATATATATATATATATATATATATATATATATATATAAGATTTTCTACCTTGTATCATTTGTCACTAAATGACTTTCCGTGCTCAGAATGAGCGTGATGTCACTTGCATGATGACAGCGCTCAGAAGTTGGTTAAGCTGCTCTGCCACAGAAAGCTACAAAATGAGCGACCTAAATACACATATAGAGGAACAAGCTTCCAGAAGTAAGAATGCAGACAAAGTAGTTGATGTGGACGTTGTTCGGCTTTTTAAGTTCCGATCAGCTTTTTGTTTCGGCGCTCTGCAAACTGTGCGGGAGAGCGATGCCGACTAGCATCGGAAACACATCAAATAGGTTCATAAAAGTTTAAATCAACCTGTCGCCTCACCATCCACCTTCCCGACACCAAACACAGATGGCTATGAGCCGCAGTGTAGGGTTTTGCATGTCTACACATGAATATACACATATAAACATATACTATGTTCAAAACAAGTATGACACTTGCACATATTTAAACCTACTGCATGCATACACCCACATACACATACACAGACATATAAACTCGATCCGAACATAAACTTAATCCTTGGATTAAATTAAACACAAACACACACAAACACAAAACTCTCTGCATGCTGGTATAGCACGCAAGGAAACTTACAAAATAAAATTCACAAACATATGTATCAGGAATCTGGTTATTTCAAAGCTGATGAAATAGAAAGAATTTGAATAATAGAAGTATTAAATCTGTTAAATAATGAAAATGTGTTATACAAAATGTTAGTTTATATAAATAGACAATATAAAAAAAATAGAACTATTTTATGTTAAATCTTTTAACTTAATTAGGTAAATACATACACAAAAATAGTCAGAAAGAACCCTAAAAGGACGTTTAAGATAAAAAGCAACCAGAACTTTAAATATACTCAAACAACTCTTTTCCTTTGCAAATATTAATGTAGCCTATACTCTTTTTAATTTGTTTTTTAATTATAATTATTATTCTTTTTCTATTTGGATTTTGGCATTATTTGACCAGAAATAATAAACTGCAGAAAACAGTCACGCTACTTGCTCTGCAAACAGGTGTGTTCATGACTATAAATACAAATAAAAATAATAAAATGAGAAAATATGACTTTGCAACATCAAGCAGCATTAGGCATGGGCCAGTATAAGATTCTGACAATATGATATCCTAAAATATATTTTCTTCTGAGAAACTTTTAAAACATTTTTGAGCAGTAAACATGTCAGGCTAAATAATTGAAATGAATCACAGATTTCTTTACGATTTAAAACAGCCTCTTTGGTCTTTACTGCAGGAGATACTGTTGTCCTAAAAAACAAAACATTAAAAAAAATCTTACATATACTGTAGGAACGGTGCAGCAGGAAATGTTGGCGGTTTTAAAACCTTGACTTTTCCAAACTGCGGTAAACCTTGAATATAGTTATTGTCCCATGCCTCAGCAGCATAACACTGATATTTATGATCTAAAAATTTATTCTTTAAAAAAGTCTCAAACAAAAAGATTCTAATGGCGCCGCCTGTTGGTGCATGAAGAATATGGTCTATATTCTGCGAATGTAAAATATTTTATAACAATTAATTATTTTAGTGTCCATTTCATTTAGCATGCGCTTTATTGGGGGGATCCACATTTTTTACATACTGTAAACCAGAGTTTCTGCAGGTTTTACAAAGATTAAATTTAAGACTTTTTATATTTTTAAGACCATTATGAATGAAATTTTAGACTCATAAAGGGCTAAAGGCTAAAGAACTTTTCAAATGGCCCAGATGGAAAAGATTTTTATTTGCCCCATCAAAATAAAATTTCTTTTTAAAAATAAAAAAATGAACAAATGTTTTTAAAGTTTTAAAAACTATAACAAACTAAATCTATGCACAACAATCTGTCCAGGTTGATATCCACAGCAGTAAATACATGGAGCACGTTTAAACAAATGTTATTGGGAGTAAAATAATTAAACCATTATGATAAATAGAGTTAAAAAGACCTTTTTGAATAAAAAGTTGAAAGTTTTATTAAGTTGAATTGTTGGTGATTGAATAGGTTTTGGCCAGATTGGGTAGAAAAACATGAACAAAAGAAAATAAAGACTTGTATAAAAAAGATTTAAGACCTACAACACAACATTTCAGTAAATTTAAGACTTTTTAAGGCCTAAAATGTTAAGTCTTTTATGAGAATACTGTAGGTCAAATATCGTCAGCTTAGTTAAACCTTTTATTAATTTATTGTTTTTATTTATTTTATAAAGCACTAAGGATGCTTTACAAACAGTAAAAGAACAAGAAAAGCAATAACGTTAAGAAGGTAGAGAAAATGGGAGACTAAAAACACATAAAAGACAAAAGACATGAGAACAAGTGACGAAAGAAACTCATTCTGTCTTTTAATGAGTGCTTATGTGCATTTATGAGAACTAGGCAGCACACTCAGGGCTGCAAGATGGATTAAATTTAGTATTCTTATTATTAAAATATATCTGAATGAGGATCAAATGACTGAGTTGGTCTTTGAGAATAAAAGTCAACCTGTTTGTTCCTGCAGGTCTTCCTGTTTGACTGTGAATGTTTCTTCAATCTTCACATCTTCACTCTCCTCTTTAATAAACGCCATCTTTATAACAGTGTGGAGATCAGTCGCTTCAGCAGGAGTTTTTCTCTGAGTTTGGACACTTTATCCTGTTTAAAATTAACAAAACAATAAAAATGTCCCGTTTAAAATAAATTAAACAATGAACAGATACAAAATAACTTCTCTTAACACTTGCTTAAACAGTTTCTTTTAATTATCAAAAAAAGAAATCAGGTAAAACATTTTTTTTTAAATAGAGGTAAAATTGGTTTTATATTCGCACATTCGGACTTTCCCCTTAATGATATAATTTCATTAAAGTATAACTTAAAGTAACTATAAAGTACAACATTGTTCACAGTCAAATAAACAGTGTTAATGTTGTTTTCAAGTCACACTTGCAAGCTAATTCCGATCAAATATTTAAAGTAACATGGTAAACAATATATAGACTGCTAAATAAACGAATGTGTGAATATAAAACCAACTTTTCCTCTTATCAGAAAAGTTTGAGAAACCCTGCTTTAAAACACTATTACACTCTTTTCGGTTTCAAACAATAGCCCTCTGCTACTGAGAATAAAATAGTACTACGTTGCATAAAGGGCTTAAATATTATTGTCCAAAGCAGGTACATAATTTAGCATCGGATAAAAAAAAATCTGAAACTTTAATTAAATCGGGTTATATCCGTAAACGTTTAAAAACACAAACCTTTCTCCAGTTGAATCACAGCGCTGAAGCGGCGCCGCCTGATGACGTCACACGTCACGACAAAATAAAAGTCTATTTTGTTTCGCTTTTTTGCCACTTACTGTTGCAGTCATGACTTATTTATACATTTCTCCCATGTTTTTCACTTTATAATATTTCTGCTCTCTCTTTCTCTCTCTCTCACACATTACACATTTTAGGAGCTTTTTTGGCATGACAAATAACTACATTTGTATTGTCAAAGCAGTGCAGCGTTGCTGTGTACAAACAAGACAGTGAAAAAAGGGCAGTAGTGCAAACAAATATGGATATAAAATATAATACAGAGAAAACACAGAAATAAATAAAATAAAAATAGATTAATGAAATTAAAAATAAATTAATAAAAATAAAAAGATTAATAAAAAATATTTAAAAAATAGATTAGATTTCTCTCTCTCTCACACAAACACACACTTCAGTATTTAAAGTTGATCAAAAAAATTTAATCTAAACATTTTAAGCCAATTTTGAGAAACTTTTTTTAATCCAGTTCATGATGACTTGCATGTCTACTACACATTACTTCCTATTAATATCTGAGTCCAAATCTCATCCTCATAATTATGTCCTCTTCTATTTCTACAACTTCATAGGCCTATATAGGGTTTCTTATTGTTTCATATAAATTGTCGTCTCTTATAATCTGTTCCACGTTTCCTGCCATTCTTTAGCAATCTTCAGTGATAATATTAAATTTACGAAAGCATTAAAGGGGTAGTTCACATAAAAATTACAATTCTGACATTTTTTTCATCCTCTACTTGTTCCAAACCTGTGTGAGTTTCTTCTGCTGAATGGAAATGAAGAGAATAGGCTACAGGGTCAAAAGGCAGCCACTATATGGTTCAACAGCGCCTACTTTGGGCATGGCTGCTTTTTTCAACATTTTCTGGCACACAAAATGTTCTCAGAACTCGATTACAACTTAACCACTAAAGTCACAGTCAAAGTCAATGTTTTTGGTTCCTTTTCTGGACTTTTGAGCATCTCGGGACTCTTGCTGTGTATGACAGATGAAGGAGCTCTCAGATTTCATCTAAAGTGTCTTCATTTGCATTCTGAAGATGACCAAAGTTCTCAGGGGATTAAAACAACAGGTAGAGGGACAATCGTTCTCGAGTGCCTAGTGTACACTATAACACGCATTCCACCACTGCTGATATACAGCCACATTGCACTGCTTTATTTATTTATTTATTTATTTATTTATTTATTTATTTTTATTGCAATAACAACAGGCCATTACAACAAATAGAAATACAAAAACTGATAGCACTGATACTTGTGATGATATTGCCAGGTAGGAGGCGACGTTCGCGCGACCTTGCACAACGTTCCCTGAAAGTTCGCTAAAGGTAATAAAAATCCAGAACCTTTACAGAACATAAGGGACGTTCTTAAAACGTTCTCTTTTAGTCATAAAATAACGTTACCAGTATGACTTAAGGAGGACATTCTGTTTTGGCCATTCTATGGTCACATAATAACGATACAAAGAGAACCTTTCTAACATTTACAGAACGTTTTCACATGGTCTTTTTTTAGTCATATAATAACGTTATGAATATGACTTTAGGAGGACGTTCTGTTTTGGTCCTGCAATGGTCACTTAATAACGTTACAAAGAGAACTTTTTTAACATTAACAGAACGTATCTACATAGTCCTCCTTTAGTCATATAATAACGTTTCGAATAAGACTTTAGGAGGACGTTCTGTTTTGGTCCTGTAATGATGTTACAACAACATTTCACAGCACCTGGAATTAACACAAATGAGTTTGAAGTTACAGTGTGTCTCATCCATTTGTGATTAATGTAAAAAACAATTATCTACAAAGGACAAAAGTAGCAAAAATGGACAGTATGTGATGGCTTTACTGTGTTAAACGGAAAAGGTTTTGTCAAAGAGTATCTTTTATATTCTCTTGTGAATGTCTACGCATATTTGTATGCACAAACACAAGTGATAATCAGAGGGAAAAACATCTTTGTTACATACCAGGTGAATAAGAGGCTTTCGAGAGAGCTGAGCTGAGCTGCTCACACATGTTCTGTTCAACTAAAAAACGGAGGAAAGAAAACAAAATTGGCACAGAAACAAGTTACATTTTGATTGTTAAAATGTGAAGACACTTTTGGAAAGAAATAATTGACCTGTTAAGAGTGTGTTGACTGTCTTACAGAAACCAGTAAAGAGCTGCATGTGCTTTAAGATAAATAAAGGACTCTAAACTCACATAAAGAACAAGTTCAGTGATAAATAAATGACAAAAAAATGCTAATAGTTAGCTCATTTCAATATATTGACTAAACTTGACAAATAAAACCTCAATGTGAAGTTCAGAAATTGTTTCTTTTAACAAATGATAATATATCACTGTATAATAATATAAGACTTGCATGACTATTATATAAGTGAATGTAGCTGTATGTATTGAGACATCAGTGTGGCTTGAGTCTTCAATGGTCATTTGCATCTTTACACAAAGACTTCAGCCAAGCAACTCTGAGAAGCTTCTACAAAAACAACACACAACTCTTGCATTACCTTTTAACCAGGCTTGGGAAAAAATAAATTGAAATGTCTTTCAAATCAAAATACCTCAACATAAGTGTGTCAATATTATCAACAACATGCAGCAGCCAAACTAAAAAATAAGCTTCCATCAATAGTCCTATTCACCTTATTCTCAGATGTCGAGCGGGCGCTGCCATTTGAATCTTTTTGTCTCGCGACTTCCGGTCACATTCACTTCCATTCATTTTTTGACGTTAACAACTGCTCGTTACGCTGCTTGATGTTGCAATTTAATATTTTCTTATTATATTATGCTTCTTGGTCTGTGTAGTCATGCAAACATTTGTTTGTTGAGCAAGTAGTTTGGCCATTTTCTGCCGTTTATTATTCCTAGTCATTTCTCCCATATGCGACTGAATCGGAAGTTCTAAGACAATCGCGAAAACAGGCACACTTCCGCGTTTTAGAATAAGGTCAATAAAACAAAAGCAACAAATCAAATGAAGATGGCTAAAGTCAACTTATTTTCCCAATACATCATTAATTCTCTGTAAAACTGGTTTGTAAAGCTGCTGAACTTTCCATCCCCCACTGTAATGTGTCTTGAGTCTTCACTGCTCCCCACTGCTCATTTGCATCTTTATACCAGCATTAATGGAGGGCAATTGAGTCTTATCCAATCACATTCCAGGTCCTGTAGCTTAGCAGGGTTGCATCTACATATTCTGGGTTCCTAACAGAAACGTCATTGGCTTATTTTGCTAAGTAAAGAGATCAACTTTGTATGACAAACTACGATTGTTGATTCCTACATTGGGATTATTACCAACAACAACCTACAAAGAAAAGCCCACTGAGGCCATTTCTCATCCCACATATTCATTGAAGACTGGAAAGGTGAGTTGCACATTCTGAATTTACTCTTAAATAATATCTGAATGCTAACATTATAAAATGTAAAATCTAAACATGCGTGGATGCACTGTTCAACGTTGAATTTAAGTTCTTCAGTCATTTTTAAAAGCTTCATTACAACTTTTTATTTAGTTTTTTGTTTGTTTGTTTATTTGGTTATGAATATTGTTTTTATCCTGACAAATGGACTGTAGCCCAGTTTCAACCCAAGTTAACCTAGTTAAGTTTCAACCTATTACATATATAGGTTGGAACTTGGCAGGCAGCTTTAAAGAATTTGATGTTTCCCCATTCAAACATACAAAGAGGTGGTAACATCAGTTGAATGCAAGTGAATGAGTTAAAGCTATGGATAAAGAAATACAACTGTTTAAACAAAATGCAACCTCTTACCAACCTACCTGAAGGTGAAGATCTGGGGGGTAAATGCTTTTTTTCAATTAACATAAAGATTGATGGTCTTACAAATACAAAACAGAAAGCAGATAAAGTATAAAGTGGAAAATGTATTAATAATTCATGACAAAGAGTAAGTAGGGGAAAAAGCTAAACAAAAAAAAAAGACTTTTATTTTGGCGTGGTCATATAGCTGTGCCGCTCCCGCACTGTGATTCAACTGGAGAAAGGTTTGTTTTAAAGCTTGTACACAGATGTAAACCAACTGATTAAAAGTTCAGGTTGTTAATTTCATGCTAGATGTACCTGCTGTTGACAATATTATTTTAACCCTTTATACAAAGAAGTAGTATTTTACTCACAATAAGGTCTATTGTTTGAATAAGATAGGATAAACTTTATTTGTCCCCGAGAAGAAATTCTTGTCTTGTGCAAAAGAGTGCTACAACGTTGCTGTAAGCAGACAAAAGTTTAAAGTTTAAATAACTTTAACTTTTGTTAAAAAACTTTGTTAAAGTTTAAATAAAGCAACATGTAAGTGTGTAATAAGTGTTTTAATGAAGGTTGAATTTTTTTAATTGCATAATGTCATTCTATTCTAAATATACATCACTATATATAAGAAATAGAATAATGTTACTAGTTTTAATCAGCTTATTTATTTATTGTTTCTTGCTCACACTTACCTGATTTATTTTTGTTAATTACTCTCATATAAAGAAACTGTTGAAGCAAATGTTGAGAAGTTATTTTGTTTTTTGTTCATTGTTTTATTTATTTTAAACAGGGCATTTTTTATTGCTTTGTTAATTTTTACAGGAAAGTGTCCAAACGCAGAGAAAATATATATATTATACGGAATGACTAGTTAAAACATGTAGTAGTAATGAATAGTTTTTACTTGAAGGGCACCTATTTTACCCCCCTTTCATAATTTAAGATAAGTCTTTTACGTCTGTAAAGTTTCAGCTCAAAACACCCATCTGATTATTTTTTATACATTTTAGAACGTTGAGATTTTCTGCTTTAATAACTTTTACTTAGTGATTAAACATTTTTTAAATTGTCTTAAAATGTTTAGAGTATAGGGTTTGATTAACTCCAAATATGTGTGTCTGTGTATGTCAGAAAGTGGAGGGAGAAATGTGTCAATAAGTCATGACTGCAACAGTAAGTTTAAAAAAAAGACTTTTATTTTGGCGTGGTGTGTGACGTCATAAGCATGCGCCGCGCTGTGATTTAACTGAAGAAAGGTTTGTTTTAAAGCGTTTACGCTTTTATAAAGCGATTGATTAAGGTTTGTTTTTTTTCATTCAGTGCTAAATTATGTACCTGTTGTTGACAATATTATTTTAAAATTTTATACAACGGAGTACTATTTCACTCACAGTAATGAGGACTATTGTTTGAATAAAGATAGGATAAACTTTTTGTTCCTGAAAGGAAATTTGTCTTGTGCTAAAAAGTGCTACACGTTATAGAGGTAAAGTTGGTTTTATAGTCACACATTCGTTCATTTAGAAGTCTCTATATTGTACACAATGTTACTTTAAATATTCGATCTGAATTAGCATGCAAGTGTAACGAGTGGTGGGCAAAGCAAGGCTTCGTGAAACAATGAAACAGTCGAAGCAAATGTGTGGAAGCTTCGAAACGTTTCGAAACCCCACTCTACAGTGACACCTAGTGGTAATTTTTTATGTATTGCACTGAAACAGTTTCAGCAAAGAACGATTGAACAAATTGAGGGATTAAACCCAACTTTGTACATGAATTCCCTCAAGTAACATAGTACAGTGGGTAAGGAGTCAGACTTCCATGCAGGGTTAGTAGATTTTGAAGCCAGTTTGTTGCAGTTGTTTTAAAATGCTTTAATACCAGTTGGTAATGCTTTGCTCTTGTATCGTTTTGTTTCAACATTGGTCTGATATCCGAATAAACAATTTGTGAATAAATATGTCTTGTTTTTGTCTTAAAACAGGGTTGTTGCTAGATCAAAAACGGTGGCCTGAAGTTATCAATAATTATTTATATTATTCATTAAATTTCCCATTTATTTTATTTTATTCATGTCTACCCTAACCCTAAACCCAACCATACTGTAAAAATATTTATTATTGTTTTACAGTGTTACAAAAATGATGCTAAATTGATGGCGTAACTGTAGCTGTATCCTATTTAGGCTACACAAAACAGAAACATGATTAAAATACATAAAACCATGATTCCAGAGTATTTGTACAAGTCGGGATTCGAACCCAAAACATCATGCTAGGCATAGAATCAATTAGCAAACACACAGTCCTCTAAGCCATATGAGACAGAGGTAGCTTGGAGACCTTGGCAGTCAAATTAGGATTCGCCAGGTCTCGAAACGTTTCTAAGCTGATCGATGCTTTGAATCGCTTCAGTCACGTGACTAGGTGTTTCGAACACTTTAGTCACGTGACTTTGGTGCTTCGGATCATGCTTCGGTGCAGTGTTTCGAAACACTTGCGCTTCGGGATCTCGACACTTTGTCGAAACATCAGTTTCACGTCAGCCATCCCTAAGTGTAACTTGAAAACAACATTAGCACTGTTTATTTGACTGTGAACAATGTTGTACTTTGATAGTCATTGGCTGCTAATATGATTTCAGTATTTAGAGTTTGCAAATAATACTTTTATGAAATTACATTATTAAGGGGAAAGTCTGAATTTGCAATTATAAAACCAATTTTACCTCTTTTTACACGTTGCTGTAAGCAGACAATAAAGTAAATGAAACAAACAACACGATTACGAACATACCTGAATAAAGTTTCAAAAAAGTTACAGAGATGTAACAGTGTGTAATAAGTGTTTTAATGAAGGTCTAATTTAATGTTAGTCCATTCTAAATTTACATCAATATATGTAAGAAATAAAGTACTAGCTTTAATCTGCTCATTTGAAGCAAGTGTTGAAGAGAAGTTATCTTATTTCTGTTCATTGTTTTGTTCATTTTAAACAGGATAAAGTGTCCAAACTCAGAGAAAAACTCCTGCTGAAGCGACTGATCTACACACTGTTATAAAGATGGCATTTATTAAAGTAGAAAGTGAAGACCTGAAGATTGAAGAAACATTCACAGTCAAACAGGAAGATCTGCAGGAACAAACAGGTTGACTTTTATTCTCAAAGACCAACGCAGTCATTTGATCCTCATTCAGATATATTTTAATAATAAGAATACTAAATTAAATCCATCTTGCAGCCCTGAGTGTGCTGCCTAGTTCTCTTAAATGCACAAAAGCACTCATTAAAAGACAGAATGAGTTTCTTTCTTGTTACTTGTTCTCATGTTTTTTGTCATTATTTTATGTATTATTAGTCTCCTATTTTCTCTACCTTCTTAAGGTTATTGCTTTTCTTGTTCTCCTACTGTTTGTAAAGCATCCTAAAGCACTGGTACTATATAAAATAAATAAAAACAATCAATTAAAAAAGTTTAACTGAGCTGACGCTATTTGACCTACAGTATTCTCATAGAAGATATCTGCTATTACAGTGATAGTTTGGGCTAGAGTTAGAATTAAATCATTATTATAATAACTAATTACCAGGGCTATTGTGTTTAAACAAAGTGTTTCGCAGGGTCTTAAAATGTCTTAAATTCCAAAATCTAAATCTAAAAATGCCTTAAAAACTCTTAAATTTACTGAAATATTGTGTTGTAGGTCTTAAGTCTTTTTAAACAAGTCTTAATTTTCCTTTGTTCATGTTTTGCTACCCAATCTGGCCAAAACCCATTCAATCACCAGCAATCCATCTCAATAAAACTTTTTATTCAAAATTGTCATTTTAACTCGGTTTATCATAATGGTTTAATTATTTTCCTTACAATAATATTTGCATAAATGTGCTCCTTGTATTTACTGCTGAGGACATTGACCTGGACAGATTATTGTGCAAAGATTTAGTTAATTATAGTTTTAAAACATTTAAAACCTTTGTTTATTTTTTTTTAAATTTTTTTTTACATTTTAAAAAAGTTTAGGTTGGAAAAAGTGTACGGATACAAGTAAAGCTTGTTTTTACACAATATAATTTTTTTTTTTGCTAAGAAATATATAAAATACTGTGTTTTTATATTAATTTATTATTGTATTATTAAATGTATTTATTAATTTTTATATATAATATAATTATATATAGGGCAAATAAAACCCTTTTCCATCTGGGGTATTTGAAAAATTCCTTATACTTTAGCCCTTCTTGAGTCAAAAATTTTAACCCTGGTTTAAAGTATGTCAGAAAACGTAGATGCCCTAATTTTAAATATGCTGGATAAAATGGACACAAAAAATAATTATTATTTTAAAACATTGAACTACAGTATTCTAAATTATATGACGATTTTGTGAGACGACATGAGACAAAACAAATTATAGTGGAATAATAACGTTTAGCATTGCACTAACTACAACTGGCCAACAAACTAGTTTAAAAATGACTTTTGCTGCTTAAGAAATGGATTACAGCATGCTGATGATATGCAAACATCTGAGTGTGAAGTTCGTCAGTATTGATCATATTCTTTATGTACCAGCAGGCGCCGCCATTGGAATCTTTTTGCTTGAGACTTTTTTTACAGAATGAATTTTTAGATCCTGAAAACAGTGTAAAGACCCGCGCACACCAAGATGTTTTTTGCGTTTTTAGCACTGTTGCCTCATGACGTTTCTGTGCAGAGTTTACACATTCTCCCGGTGCTCACATGGGTTTTCTTTCCACTGTCTAAAAACATGCAACTTAAGTTACTTGACTAATCCAAATCGGCATCTAGTAAGTAGTTATCTCTTAAGAGCAATCACTTTCTGTTCATTAGCTACTACAGAAGAGTTCTCGAGAACTCCCCTTTCGTCTTGCAAATGGGAGCCCCAGGCTCGTTAAGTGTAAACTTTTGAAATAAATGAAATGAAGTAGTAAAGTATGTAATCTTGCCATCTCATCATCACTCCAGTTTACAGCAAACGTGGCATTAAGCATTTGCATGTGCTCATTTATTCATTTTCCTTCGGCTTAGTCCCTTTATTCATTAGGGGTCGCAACAGCGGAATGAACAACTAACTTCTCCAGCATTTCTATTTAAACTGTGAATGCCCTTCCAGCTGCAACCCAGTACTGGAAAACATTTGTTATATAACATAATTTATCTACAATAATTCAAACTCAGAAATATAGGCGTAAGTTATGTGTACTTGCTATGAACATGCAGTATTTGTCTCAATCAGGTCTTCCAAGCAAGTTACAAATGTTTAAATCCAGTGGAAGATGCATATGAGGGAACACAACATGAATAATCTAGAGCGAGTGCATTTGATCATCTGCATTTAAAGCCACAGGCACAAAAAGAGCTTGGTTTTCCTTTGACCGCCAAAATTATATTTTCTTCAAGGTATATAATCTGATTTTGAACTAAAACCTCAGACGCATTCTGAGAACACCAAAGACTTATTTTACATCTTGTAAAAAAAGGTTCATAAAAGGAACTCTTTAAAGGGATACCATTTTACTCTCATGTTTACATGTGGTTTTAAACCTTTGAGTTTCTTGATTCTGTTGAACACAAAAGAAGATATTGTGAAAAAAATGCTGGCTTACTTTGTGTTCCATAAGAAAGGAAATGTTTAAAACCACATGACGCAGAGTAAATGGTAAACTCATTTTAATATCTGGATGAAACATCCATCTTTTGCTTGTCACTTTGTGTCTTCGTACTAAAGTTAACAATGTTTTTTTTTTTTTTTTTTTTTTTAAGACCTGATGGTGTTGAAAGAAGAGGCTCATGAACAGAATGAAATGGAAGAGAAACTCCAAGAAATAACGACTGATGAAAAACCTACACTGACTAAAAAAACTTCATCACGTGGAAGACCTCGGAAATCCAAATCTGCGTGTAATTTCGGCAGTAAACAGAGTAGAAAGAGTTTTAGTCAAAAGTCAAACCTTGATGTTCACACTAGGGAGAAACCTTACACCTGCGAACAGTGTGGAAAGAGTTTTGGTCACATACAAGGCTTTGAAAACCACATGAGAATTCACACTGGAGAGAGGCCTTTCAGTTGTAAACAGTGTGGAAAGAGTTTCACTCAAAAGGCAAACCTTGATGTTCACATGAGAGTTCACACGAAGGAGAGGCCTTACACCTGCGAACAGTGTGGAAAGAGTTTTACTTATAAACAAGGCTTTACAACCCACAAGAGAATTCACACTGGAGAGAGGCCGTACACATGCCAACAGTGTGAAAAAAGCTTCTATCATCCAGGAAACTTTGCGGTGCACATGAGAATTCACACTGGAGAGAGGCCGTATACATGCCAACAGTGTGGAAAAAGCTTCTACCAATCAGGAAACTTTGCAGCGCACATGAGAATTCACACTGGGGAGAGGCCGTACTCTTGCATCCAGTGTGGAAAGAGTTTTAAGCAAAATTGCACCCTTGAAGTCCACATGAGAACACACACTGGAGACAGAAGTTTTATTTGCACACACTGTGGAAAACGTTTTTCTCAAAAACATGACCTTAACATCCACATGAGGATTCACACTGGAAAAAAACCTCACACATGCACACAGTGTGGGAAAAGGTTTACTCAAAAAACAAGTCTTGACAACCACATGAGGATTCATACTGGAGAGAAACCTTACAGATGCACAGAGTGTGGGAAAACTTTCCCACATAAAAGCTCACTCAAACACCACATGAGAACTCACACTGGAGAGAAGCCGTTTGCATGTACTCAGTGTGGAAAGCGCTTCACAACCAAAGCTAGCCTCAAGAACCTCATGGATGGTCACACTGGAACCATAGTGTTGACATGTGATCAGTGTGAAAAGAGTCTCACACGCAAATAATCCATCAGGAAACACATCAAGAAGATTAACTCAGGAGAGGACCCTTTTAGATGCAGTGAGTGTGGAAAGGGCTTTAAACGTAAAAGAAGCCTCAACACTCACCTAAAGCTTCACAATGGAGAGCAGAGTCCCCAAAATTGAGGCCTTGTCCACACAAACACTGGTATATTCAAAACGGCAGCTTTTTCATGTAGTTTGGCTGTTCATTCAAGTGAAGTTTATTTATACTACTTTTGAGAGGATCACATGCTTATGTTTGTCTACGGCTGGTCCTGCATTAGCCAACACATGATTTACCAATCAGATGATTCCTGACTCACTATAAATAACCAGAGTTTCTTACCAGGACAAGTGTGAACTTTTGAATACATATCAAGTTTTCTGAAGATGAAACCCTTTGAACACCTGCAGGGCTGCAAGAACCCAAAATAACTCTATATGTTGATAGATTGTATGACTTGTTTCATATGCAAACAAGTATCTGCATCTGAAAAGGTGTGAACCAAATGACCTACAGGAACTCAAGAGTTGTGACCCAACCAAAGAAGTAGGCTGATCTCCAAGGGTTACATCCTTTGTTATAAAGTAATGTCTCACTTTGGGTTAAGTTAACAATGAGTTAACATCGCTGCTGAGGAACTGCACTATTCATTGTCTTCGATAAAGTCTTCTCCCCGTAAGAGCTTTGGTCAGCTTACTTATTTTATGTATTAAAGTCATCTATGTAAAAATTAATTAAGCTGTATTCCTCCTCTTCCCATCTACTGTGTGCCACCACTCAAGCTAGATTAGCAACACCTGTGTTTTGCCCTATAAAAGTTTGTGTGTAAAAAGCTCACATGAAAAAATTCCACACTTACGAATTGTTTATTAATTTACTTATCAAACATCAAATGAGGCATCCAGGGTGATTTTGCGAGCCCTTTTACTCGCTCTGGAAGAGTACGGTTCTTGAAGTGTTGGCAGGGAAGTGCCAGTAGCCGCATTTCCACTATCGGGCCAGTGCGAGCCAGGGCTTTTATCGGGCCGGGCCAATCGCCCGGGAGATGAGTAATGAGGCCAAAATTATGTTGCGTTTCCACTGTCGGGCTAGCAGTCGCAGCGCGTCCCCAGAAAGACCCACGAATCAAAAACAAATTAAAAACCATAAAAATGAAGACAACCGAAACAAACAAATGACACGTTACTGTACAGCAGTACATTATATGTTTATAAGCACAGACCTGTGTATTACCATTTGTAACTGATCTGCTTTTCACTCAATAACTTCAATTGACACCAAGCGCTGCTTTCCTCCACTTTATTTAGTCTTGCAGAAGACAATTTAACACAAACACGTTGTCTTTTGGCTTTACTGCACATTCGACCCCCTCATCAATACAGAGCAGCATTGTGAGGTTGAATGAATTATTTTCTTAATAATTTATGTAATTACATTTGGTAAATTTGACAATTTATACACAATTACACACATAATCTCTTATAATTTTACACTTTGAGAAATTATCAATTTAAAATGTATAGGAAAACACTTTTTTCCTCTACAGTTACAACAAAATGAAAATTTCTTTATCACTAGAAACCAGACTTAACTAGATACAAAAATGTGTAAAAGTTACACACAACAGAGCCACCTGGTGGACAAAGTTCAGCGTTTCTCCCACTGTAGGTGACCTTTCACTAAGTCTCTGTGGCGCAATCGGTTAGTATGTTCTGCTGTTAACTGAAAGGTTTGTGGTTCAAGCCCATCCAGCGATGAGTTAAGCGTTTTGCTGCCTTGCAACTGCTAACACGTGCACTGGGCATAGATCCTGGGCCACATTCTGTCCAGCGTTACACGATGAAATCAGGATGTGGCAGAAAATTTGTATGGGTAGGGAAGGTATTGATGTAAAGAGTGTCTAGCTCTTGAACAAAGTGTTCACCACCCTGGCTAGCTCAGTTGGTAGGGCATGAGACTCTTAATCTCAGGGTTGTGGCTTCATACCCCACGTTGGGTGCTTTTGTGACCTTTTTGTCTCTCTTTCAGCAAAATTTCAATCGAGTTTATATAGAAGACCTTTAGAGACAAAGTTCAGCATTTCTGCCACTGTAGGTGACCTTTCAATAAGTCTCTGTGGCGCAATCGGTTTGCGAGTTTGGCTGTTAACTGAAAGGCTGGTGGTTCAAGCCGACCCAGGAACGAATTAAGCATTTTTCTGCCTTGCGACTACTAACATGTGACCTAGGCATAGATCCTGGGCCATATTCTGTCCAGCGTTGCAAGATGACATCAGGATTAAGCAGAAACATTTTTCATGGGTAGGGAAGATATTGATGTAAATGGTAACTAGCTCTTGAACAAAGTCCTCAACAACCCTGCTAGCTTAGTCGGTAGAGCATGAGACTCTTAATCTCAGGGTCGTGGGTTCGAGACCTATGCTGGGTGTTTCTGTGACCTTTTGTCTCTCTTTCAGCAAACTTTCATTCGGGTTCATATAGCAGACCTTTAGAGACAAAGTTCAGCCTTTCTACCACTGTAGGTGACCTTTTACTAAGTCTCTGTGATGCATTTGGTTAGCGTGTTCGGCTGTTAACTGAAAGTTTGGTGGTTCAAGCCCATCCAGTGACGAGTTAAAAATGATCCTGCCTTGCAACTGCTAACACGTGCACTCAGCATAGATCCTGGGCCATATTCTATCCAGCATTGCAAGATGAAATTAGGATGTAGCTGAAAATTTGTATGGGTAGGGAAGGTATTGATGTACACAGTGTCTAGCTCTTGAACAAGGTGCTCATCAGCCTGGCTAGCTCAGTTGGTAGAGCATGAGACTCTTAATCTCAGGGTCGTGGGTTCGAGCCCCACGTTGGCTGTTTCTGTGACCTTTTTGTATCTCTTTCAGCAAACTTTCATTAGGGTTCGTATAGCAGACTTTTAGAGACAAAGTTCAGCATTTCTGCCACTGTAGGTGACCTTCCGTTAAGTCTCTGTGGCGCAATCAGTTAGCGCGTTTGGCTGTTAACTGAAAGGTTGGTGGTTCAAGCCCACCCTGGGATGAATTAAGTATTTTGCTGCTTTGCAACTACTAACATGTGACTTGGGCGTAGCTCCTGGGCCATATTCTGTCAAGCGTTGCAAGATGACATCAGGAGTAAGCAGAAGATTGTCATGGATAGGGAAGGTATTGATGTAAATGGTAACTAGCTCTTGAACAAAATCTTCAACAACCCCGCTAGCTTAGTTAGTAGAGCATGAGACTCTTATTCACAGGGTCTTATGTTCGAGCTCCACGTTTGGGTGTTTCTGTGACCTTTTTGACTCTCTTTCAGCAAACTTTAATTTGGGTTCATATAGCAAAGTTCAGCGTTTCTACCACTGTAGGTGACCTTTCACTAAGTCCTTGTGGCGCTACCTGGATCAGGATCGTCTGTCTCAGCCTCTCTCCTCGTCCAATTGTTGCGCTTGCTCTCCATTGTGAGAATGGACGAGAGCCAATCACCGCACTCGCTCTCCATCGTGAGAATGGACGGGAGCCAATCGCCGCTCTCGCTCTTTATTGTCAGAATGGATGAGAGCCAATCGCGTCGCGGCATATGCAAATGAATAACAACACCGCTGTATTCTCATGAGCGCACAGCACAATATAACAGATCAAGGTAAGTTCTTTTTGTCAACATTTAAATCTACTGATAAAAGCTGTTTTGTCGATTGTAGTCTTTTGTTATGTCACAGTCTTGGCCTCCTACGCTGATTTATTATTGTATGACAAGAGTTTTAACAAAAGTCACCCTAAGTTCACAGTTTTGTGCATAGTGTCATGAGCATAGGTCACGGCCCGCACCCTGTTTAACATTACAGGCTTTTGATACGGTTGTAGAAATCATTGATTTGTTCCCACGTGTGTTTAATTTAAAGGGGTGGTCCACTATGATCTCATATTTTAAACTTTAGTCGATGTGTAATGTAGCTGTGTGAACATCAACAACATCTCTGAATGTAAAAAGTTCTAAGTTCAATGCAAAGGGAGACCTTGGTTTTTACAGAGTTAGCTTAGCAAATCCTACAATGAAAAATTTTAGGGACTACAAAAAAATACTTCCGCCCCCCTGTGACATCACAAGTTCATTTACTGCGCATCTCACAATGCGCATGCAGGTAAGGGCCGTGGCCAGAAGCACTTTAACGTTATAGCGAGATGAAGCTAAAAATGCGTCTAAACGGCTGTTTCCACAGAGCTTCGTCTGTTTCTGTATTTAGGCTTCCAAAGGACACGACACAAAGACAGAAGTGCCTTCAGTTCAATATTAATTATCTTCCAGAGAATTATAAAATACTCAGCAAGCATGATTTGACAAAACAGCTCCAGAATCTCTCCAAGTTCAGTGCTGGATTCGGCTAAAATCTCCTCAAAGCAGAAGTTGTAAGCTACAAGTAAGTGTTTTTATTTGTTAAAATTGATCATGACATGTACAGTGTCTAGCATTAACGGTATGCTGTAGCAATGATGTAAACAATGCGAAATGCTGCTTTGCCGGCAAACGATTTAGCTACAAATTCATATCTATCAGCCAAACTGCTGTAACACACACTCACTCCACCAGCATGTTCGTGTCTCTTATGTGTGTGCGCACGGGACTGCTGATTGTCTTTAGGCAGCTTTTCCATGTGTTTCACATCTCAGATAATGAAGTCGCAAAAGATATGTGGATGATTCATATTACTTACACCTGCATATTCCGGATACTCGTGAAAGACGTCATAACGCATAGAGTTAAAAAAAAATACAGATTAGCTTACCTGACTAGTGGTCGCAGCAGAATAATAAATCAAGGCTCAACAGGTAGCATAAACAAAGTATGGGGAGAAAACAGAATAAACGAGGGCTGAAAACAAAAGGAGCACCACTCCACGGGCCTGTTTCAGTAAGGAGGTTCAAACAACTCAGAGTTTAAACTTGAACTCTGAGTTGATTTACCGAGAGATTAAAAACTCTGAGTTTTCGGTTTCAGAATAGCTGATCTGAGTTGGGTCAATCAACTTCGAGTAGACCAACTCAGAGTTAAGCGCGCACACCGTGACTTTAAAAAGGCATTATCAATGGAGCGCAGACATTACGAGTGACTATGGCAACATCTTATAAAAGAGATCACCATTTATTTCTCCAGCTGAACTTGATGTTCTCATGCAAAGTTATAGCAAATATGAGCGTATATATTTGAAAAGAAGCAACTATCAGTGAAGAAGAGACAGTTAGCGTGGGAAAACAGCTGCTCAAGTTAATGCCTAATTTCACTTTTTAAGTATTTGAATATTTAAGTATAATAAAATAAGTAATGTAATTTGTGACGTTTATATTTTTTTTATAAACTTTTTTTATACATTTATTAGTTGTGATAGAGGTTACAACCTCTACAAGTGATAGAGGTTAATATAACATTTAGAAGGTAAGCAGTACTAAAAATAATTTTTAGAAAGAATAATAATCCCATTAATCTAGTTACATGCATGTCGAAGGTGAATTTAATTATTTATTTAAAAAGGATAAGCCATTCTCGTACAGTTCTTCTGTGTGTGACTAAAATGTAGGCAATAGCTGTGTTTCCATCCAAATATATTACATAAATTTATGTGCAAAACTGGAATATTGCATAAAAGATGCGAATAAAATTCCATCCAACGAGTCAAAGAGAAAAAAATCATCACTTCCTGATTAAACTGGCACCAAATATCAACAGTAAAAACAGAATTTACTGTGGTAGAAGAAGCTGCGTCAATTTATTCTTTATTTAGCTTAATTAATGTACTTGCGCCTCGATGTCAGAAGACAATGCTGAAACACAATGAACACGTGGGGGCGTCTGAAGCCATGAGACGCGGAGACCCTTGACACGCTCCAGACGTTCGGAGGTAATTAATAATATACACTAATACTGAAACAGTTCAGGCATTTTAGAATGACTAAAACAATATTTAAGACGTGTTACAGTGTGCTCAGCCTGCTGGTTTGTTCATTTACACACATTTTCATTATCATATGATCATGATCTTTTTTTAATGTACATGCTGTAATTTGTTCAGTAAAAGTGTTTCCATCGTAGTTTATGCACACATTTTCTATCGAATAAAAGTTTATCCTACTGAGTTATGCGTGTTTTTTATGCATATTTAAAAAAGTTATGTGCATCATGACGTTTCTATCAATCGTTTTTATGCACGTATCCAAAATAAGCATAAAAATAGGTGGTCGGAGACGTAAGGCTAAGGCGAGAAATACCGCTTCATCTTTAAAAAAGAGGAGGAGACAGACAGAAACTCTGAGTTTAGAGAATAAAACCTGCTTCTGACCAGGTTAGATTCACAGAGTAAGTTACCACAGTAACTGACTCTGAGTTAAAGTTACCTCTCTTTCAGAAACAGGCTCGACTTACCCTGCTTTCTCCAGTTTAACAAACCTGCCATTTTGAAACGGAAAACCCAGAGTTTCTCTCATTTCAGGGTTAAAATACTCTGAGTTTTCAGTTAACCTCCTTTCTGAAACAGGCCCCACATCTGGACGGCCGCTCAAATCCCCGTCACTGAAACACTGCAGCGCGAGCTCTTAAATCGCCAACAGTCAATGGTCTGCAGGTGCGGAGGAATCAACTTAAAATCAAAACACAAACAGATACAAAACACTAGGGGCCTGTTTCAGAAAGGAGGTTAACTGAAAACTCAGAGTATTTTAACCCTGAAATGAGAGAAACTCTGGGTTTTCCGTTTCAAAATGGCAGGTTTGTTAAACTCGAGAAAGCAGGGTAAGTCAAGCCTGTTTCTGAAAGAGAGGTAACTTTAACTCAGAGTCAGTTACTGTGGTAACTTACTCTGTGAATCTAACCTGGTCAGAAGCAGGTTTTATTCTCTAAACTCAGAGTTTCTGTCGGTCTCCTCCCCTTTTTTAAAGATGAAGCGGTATTTCTCGCCTTAGCCTTACGTTTCCACCCACCTATTTTTATGCTTATTTTGGATACGTGCATAAAAACGATTGATAAAAACGTCATGATGCACATAACTTTTTAAAATATGCATAAAAAACGCGCATAACTGAGTAGGATAAACTTTTATTTGATAGAAAATTTGCGCATAAACGACGATGGAAACACTTTTACTGAACAAATTACAGCATGTACATTAAAAAAAAAGATCATGATCATATGATAATGAAAATGTGTGTAAATGAACAACCCAGCAGGCTGAGCACACTGTAACACGTCTTAAATATTGTTTTAGTCATTCTAAAATGCCTTAACTGTTTCAGTATTAGTGTATATTATTAATTACCTCCGAGCGTCTGGTGCGTGTGTCTCCGCGTCTCATGGCTTCAGACGCCCCCACGTGTTTATTGTGTTTCAGCGTTGTCTTCTGACATCGAGGCGCAAGTACATTAATTAGGCTAAATAAAGAATTAATTGACGCAGCTTCTTCTACCACAGTAAATTCTGCTTTTACTGTTGATATTTGGTGCCAGTTTAATCAGGAAGTGACGATTTTTTTTCTCTTTGACTCGTTGGATGGAATTTTATTCGGATCTTTTATGCAATATTCCAGTTTTGCACATACATTTATGTAATATATTTGGATGGAAACATAGCTATTGCCTACATTTTAGTCACACACAGAAGAACTGTACGAGAATGGCTTATCCTTTTTTTTTTATAAATAATTAAATTAAATTCACCTTCGATATGCACTGTAACTAGATTAATGGGATTATTATTCTTTCTAAAAATAATTTTTAGTACTGCTTACCTTCTAAATGTTATATTAACCTATATCACTTGATCAATAAAAAGGCAGACACACAAGTGCACTGTTAAATCATTTAAAACTAATAAATGTATAAAAAAAAAGTTCAGAAAAAAATATATAAACGTCACAAATTACATTACTTATTTTATTATACTTAAATATTTAAGTTCTTAAAAAGTGAAATTAGGCATTAACTTGAGCAGCTGTTTTCCACGCTAACTGTCTCTTCTTCACTGATGGCTGCTTCTTTTCAAATATATAAGCTCATATTTGCTATAACTTTGCATGAGAACATCAAGTTCAGCCGGAGAAAGAAATGGTGATCTCTTTTATAAGATATTGCCATAGTCACTCGTAATGTCTGCGCTCCATTGATAATGCCTTTTTAAAGTCACGGTGTGCGCGCTTAACTCTGAGTTGGTCTACTCGAAGTTGATTGACCCAACTCAGATCAGCTATTCTGAAACCGAAAACTCTGAGTTTTTAATCTCTCGGTAAATCAACTCAGAGTTCAAGTTTAAACTCTGAGTTGTTTGAACCTCCTTACTGAAACAGGCCCTAGAAGGCGACAAAGTAACATAAATAAATAAATAATAAATACATGGACATGTAACATCCATGCTTCTAATGATTGCTTATGAAAGGTTGATCATTTAATGGGAAGTTTAGTACATTTGGAGTCACAAGAAAGCAAAAAGTTTAATTCAAGTTCAAGTTCTATTTATTTATATAGCACGTTTCCAACTGCCACAGGGCTGCACAAAGTGCTTTACAGAGAGAAAATAAACACATGATGTGAGCATAAAACAGTAAAAATAGGAATAGGCTCATAATAAGAAGGAACATAGAAAAATTATCAATAAAAGAGCAAAAATAAAAAATAGTAAAAATAATAATAAAATAGTTTTTCCTAATTAAAAGATGCTACCACAGTTGACCAACTCTAAACACAATAGAGAACATGATTGTTTTAATCCAGCACATTTGTCAAAGAAGAGATTTGTAATATAAAACCAGTGAATGACTTTGGTAAAGGCAGTGCTTCATCCAATTCATTTTAAACATTGTCAAATCAAGAACAGTGAGTCCACCTTTAGAAAAGCTTATTGTTTTTCTTTTGACATATTCTGTCCCGTTTTTCCAGATGAACTGAAATATAGCTCTATCAATCTCTGTACACATTTCGGGATTATCATATACTGTAAGGAGAGAGCGGGATACAGCAGCCTTGATATTCCTTCAGCTTTGGAAAGTAGAAGACGTCCATGGATAGTCGGGTTCCTCTGAGACCAGCAATTAAACACAGTTGACTTTCTTCAAACATTTAGAAAAGTTCTGATCCTTTCAGAAGAACATTTATTTATTGTAATACTTCAATATGTGATGGTGTGCCTGACCTTAATTCCACAAACATCTGAGATATCACAATGAAGAATTGTCAACAGATTTTTCTGATTAACAGAAAGGCCAGAAGCATCCAACAATCATTGTAATGGCTGTGATATTTCAGGGACTTGTTTTTATTATGTATAGAGACACATGCATCATCTGCACTATTTGAATACCTTCAACATTTGAGCAATTGACCACATAAAGATTAAGAAGCTCTGCAACCACCAGAAACTGAAAAGGGGAAACAGTACAACCTTGTCTGATTCCTCTTCCAATGACAAAACGTGGAGAAGCTCCATGAGGCAAAGACACATTACTAGTGAAGTCTTTATACAGAGTCTGAACAGTTCTCACAAACTCTTGACCAAAGCCAAAATGCTTCAAAGTGTCTGGATGAAGGGATGCTCGACAGCGTTGAAGGCCTTGTAAAAGTCTAAACACAAAATGAGAGCATCATCGTTCACCAACTCTGAGCAATCTAAAAGGTCTAAAACAAGACGGATATTATTGAAACATGTCAATCTTTCATGAAACCTGATTGTGAGAGTGAAATGTGTTTAATCTTCTAGCATATACTGCAGTGAGAATTTAATAATCAGAATTAAGCAGAGTTACGGGACGCCAGTTATCAAGAAAAGGTTTCTCCTTATTTGGTTAAGGGATCAGTGTGATTATGCCTTGCTTCATTGATTCAGCTAATCCTCCTCTATCTGAGCTTTCTTTGAACATATTCAACATTACCAAACAGCCTATACAGTTCAAATGGCAAACCATCTGGTCCTGGGCTTTTATTAAATGGGTTTACTGTAATTATAGTGTCCAATTCCTCTACAGTTATTACAGTCTGCTCACCTCTTCTCTTTTCTGAATTAAGAAAAATAGGTTGAATTATTTTCTTCAAATTCTGGCCACTTGACCTTATGAACGCACCTTTGGCCGTCTCCACATAAAGAGTATCAAGGTCTTTCTTCAGTGTATATTACTTCTCTTTGTCCTGTTCGCTAGGAGAGGAGAGACATAAGCTGCGTCCCAAATCGCATACTTATGCACTATTCTACGCCATTTTGTAGTATAAATAGTGTAAGTAGTGTGTTCACACTGAAAATATAAAAAATAATAAGTGCACTTTAATTACCCGGATGATGCACTCATTCAGCCGCTAAAAGGAAGTGTGTAATGATGGACACTTCACACACTCAACGACTGCAGGTTTGCTCACATAGCAGAAGGGGCGAAGCTATCGGACGCACATGTTGAATAACTTTATTTATTTTGGATGGTGAAAGCAAAATTCTCCTATGAGAGTGTAGGAGATTATAGCGCCTCCCGATGGTGAATGCGTCAATACTCACGGCAGGTATTATTTGATAATTCGGTTGTTTATTTCAGTGATTTGGCAACCGTCAAACGTCATCAGGGAAACGGTTTGAATTTCCGCTTAGTAAAAAAACATTAGTGTGCCATTTGGGACAACACTACATACATGTACTATCCTGTTGAGTGTGTAAGTGCGTAAGTACATAGTGCATGAGTGCATAGTGTATAGTGTGCCATTTGGGACGCAGCTATACACTATTGTTTATACCCTGAATGATTGCAGAGCTCTTCAATTCCCTTGTGTTGGAGAGTTCTTTGCCAAACTGTATAGAGAAATTCAACATTCAAATGTAAAGGTTTCCCATTTTCTCATTGCAGAGTCTGAATCAGATTTGTTCAATTATTTGCTTAATACCTGAACAGTATGAAGAGTATTGTGAAAAGGGAGTATTTAGTTTACAATAGTCTGGCGGTCTAAGAACGCAATTGGAAGCCTTCGATATTTCAAGATCAATACACGCATGATCAGTTAGCAGAGCTTGAGAAACAGTACAGCAATTAATAAAAGAAGCTAGTCGATCAGATACCAGACATAAGTCTATTCTAGATCTTTACCACATGTCTGCTTTAAACCAAGTAAAACAGAGCTTACTGATTTCATGGCCGTGTCTGAAAGCATCCAACAATGAAAGACGTTTACAAAAGTCGATTATAACTAAATTAAGTAGTGTCTTTTAAAAGACAAGTCTATATGGTGTTAAAAGACAACACAGACGGGTTAAATCTGTCTTTCAATGTTGAAGTAGAGGGCTTTAATTACACAATCTATGCTACTTCAGAGAGTGTAATAAAATGTTTTGGCTGTGGAAAATTTGTCATTTGGTCCCTGCTTGCCCTGATGCGGTTGATCCTGCTCAGAGTGCTGTTTCTGACATTACACCTGCTGCAGAGACTGTGGCATCTCCTGCTGATGCTCCAGTCTCTGAGGTGGCAGTAGAGTCTGAATCAAATACATTGACTCTGGCTGAAATTGTTGCAGGCACTTCTGTTGTACCTGCTTCAGTTAATTCTGAGATAGATGGCATGAATGGTCACATTGTTACATCAGTATTGACAGAACATATAGCAGTCACTGGAAAAAGCAACGAGGCTGGAAATGAAGCGGAAATGCAAACTGAGGCATTTTTCAAAGCTCCAAGGAGAAAAGGCAGAGGTAAGACGACAATACCACAGGCCAAAGAAGACAAGAGCGAGACTGAAAGTGCAGTTTCAGACAATGACAGCGATTCTTCAGACTCCAATGATTCAGGCAGCTCTTTTCTTTATCACTAAATGAGGATGAAGAGCAGCCAGTGGTGTACAACACTGAACAACTAACTCAGCTTTCAAGAGAAACAAAGAGACTGAAGCTGAAGACTATTGTCCAGATCCATCTGCTCTTATAAGAGATGTAAAAAGGTGCATGAAGGAAGGAGCTTTCTGTGATCAGGAAGTGTACCGTCTTAGAAAATCCATGATAAAAATGAGAAAACAAATGCGTGAAGATGAAGAACAGGACATGGTGTGATAGCTTCTTCTGTTTTGGACTGCTTCTATCATTTATGAGAGACATTAAGATTGGAGCTCTACACTTGAATGCTGCTAGAAACAGTCAGAAGAGAATGTGTCTGTCTGAGTTTATAAAGATAAAACGTATTGATGTGACCTTCATTCAAGAGTCTCAGAGTGCTTTATTTAATGAAATAGACTGGAGAACAGAATGAGATGCTCAAGTGTTCATGAGTCACATGTCCTCTAATAGTGGAGGAGTAGCTCTATTGCTTTCACAGCAGTTTTCACCAATTCTATGTGGAGAGAAAGAAATAGTCAAAGGACGTTTATTACAAATGAAAGCAAAACTTGAGAATATTTTAATGACTTTTTAAATATTTACGCTCCTACAAAAGCAGATGAAAGAATAGATTTCTCCAATGCTTTTAGTGCTGTCCTTAAAGATATCAAATCAGAAGAGTTTTTCATTTGAACAGCACAGAGAATGAGAAGAGAGATCCAAATCACTCAGAAACACATCCTGCTTCACTAAAAGTGCTTCCACAATGAGTAAGAGTGTTTGATTTATGCGATGTGTGGAGGAATGATCATCATGAAAATAGACAGCACACTTGGGCACATAGTAAGAATCATTTTATTTCAATGGCAAGGCTTGATAGATTTTACATGTTTCATTTTCAAGCAGATTGTGTCAAAGATTGTAAAATAATTCCTGTTGGGTTTTCAGATCACTCTTCTGTTATTTGTACTATAATTGTTCATTCTGTGGAGATTAGGAGTGTCTATTGGCATTTTCATACGTCCCTTTTAAAAGATGAGGCATTTATTGAAATCTTTTCTCTTTTTGGAGGAATTTTAAAGAAGAAAAACATCTTTATTCTTCACTGCAGCAATGGTGGGATTGTGGCAAGATTCACATTAAACAATTATGCCAAGAATACACTTTTACTGTCACTAAAGGAGTCACTGAATCCATAAAGAAACTAGAGGATGAACTAACAGACCTGTTTAACACAACAGCAGCTACATGCAGTGATCAATCTGAAACCCGGAAATCAAACACAGATTTGCTGGCTGATCTTTGAGGAGTGAAAGCACAAGGAGCATTCATTCATTCATTCAGGTTTAATCAACATTACACAAATGGATGCTCCTTCTAAGCTTTATTAGTCTCGAACAGAAAAATGGCCAAAGTGGAATTATTCATTCACTAAACAATAATGCAGGAGAGGAACTTTATAATCCAGTGACATACGTAAACATGCTGTTCACTTTTATTCAGAATTATACAGATCATATAGAAGTTAAAGATCTCCCAAACACTGATGAAGACTCTAATGCCATGCTTGAGCTCTCATTGTCACAGAGTGAATTATACACAGCGGTAATGAGTATGGGAAGTGGAAACACTCCTGGTATTGATAAATCCCAGTAGACTTCTTTTAATCTTTGTGCTCCGTGATAGGTGATGATGTTCTTTTGGTTCTTGATGACAGTTTGAATAAAGGTTTACTCCCATTAAGCTGCAGAAGAGCTGTAATTACTGTGTTACCAATAAAGGAGACTTGCAAAGAAGAAGCAACTGGAGACCAGCATCACTTCAGTGCACCCATTATAAAATACTGTCAAAGGCATCAGCTACACGATTGAGTAAGGTAAAAGGTCAAGTAATACACCAAGATCAACATTATTAAATACAGAATAGATCAAATTTTGACAATATTTATTTGGTTAGAGATGTTTTAGAAGTAATTGGGTATTAATTGTGGACTGATCTCTTTAGAGCAAGAGAAAGCGTTTGACCGTATACAACATGAATAATTAATAAAGCTTTTAGAAATGTTTGGTTTAAGCCCAGCGTTTGTAAATATGATCAATGTTTTGTACAGAGACATTCAAAGTGTATTAAAAGTCAACGGTGGTCTAAGTGCTGCTTTTACAGTACAGAGGAGTTAGACAGGGATGTGCTGTGTCGGGGATGTTGTACACACTGGCTATCCAACCTTTGCTGAATAAACTAAGCTCTGAGATAAAGGGTGTGTGTGTTCCTCATTGTGACCTTTCTCTGCATCTTTTTGCTTATGCTGATGATGTTGTTGTTTCATATCGATTGCGGAAAACATTCAGAAACTGGATTTTATTGTAAGTGATTTTCAGAAGATATCCTCTGCTAAAGTCAACTGGGGAAAGAGTGAAGCCCTGCTTGTGGGTAGCTGGAGCGGTGTCCCTCCCAAGTTACTTGGAGGTTTGACTTGGAAGAAAGGAGGCTTGAACTACCTCGAGTGAAGATGACTGTGTTCAGAAGAACTGGAATGGCACGCTTGAGAAAATACAAGGACTTCTACAACAATGGAAATGGTTACTTCCCCAGTTATCGTATAGAGGCCGCACACTTATAGTTAACAGCTTGGTGGATCCTCTATATGGCACAAGCTGGCGTGTGGAGACCCCCCTATTGGTTTACTACCGAATCTTCAAAGAGAGATGGTCAATTTGTTCTGGGACAACCTACATTGGATCCCTCAAAGTGTTCTCTTCTCACCAAGAGATGAAGGAGGTCAAGGCTTGGTTGATCTTGTGAGTAGAGGAGCAGCGTATAGACTGCAGGTCATCCAGAGACTATTGTTTGGGCCCAAGAGTCTTGAAAAGCCGGTGGTTTTTGTCAGGAGATGACACTCCAGGATTGATGGACATATCAGTATCCAAAACAATGCCACGATTGAGAGACATTGTTGACAAACCAGACACTGGACTGAGTGAATCTTGCTAAATGTATGGGAATAGGATCAGTAAGGTTTGCACAGGAACTCTTAGATAAACTGAGTGTGATGTTGAATGAAAAACACTGTTGTAGAGTTCTAGTCTGGATCTTTTTATTCCAGATGACGAGGAGTTTTCCCTGATATCAGAATTGAAGCTGTTGTTGGAGATGTTGGGGATAATAGTCTATCGCTGTGTTTTAATGAAAGTGCTGATGTTAGTTCAGCCGAAGGTGAAATATTTGACAGAGATATTGTGAAAATAAATAACAAGCACATTTTAAAAGACAGAACTGACACGGTATGGAGAAACACACTGGCAGTAGAAGAAGTCATGAAAGCAGAATGGAGAATGATCTATAAAGCAGCACTGATGAGAAGAGGAGGACACTTGCAGTGGAGAATATTACATGCTGCTGTAGCTGTGAACACAAATGAGCCCTAATATCAGTGAGATGTGTCCATTTTGTCCAGAGAGAGAAACTATTGTTCATTGTTTTACAGAGTGTACGAGACTTTCTCCACTGTTTAATATCCTGACTGCTTTATTTTTACCAATGCCTCATTTCTGTCCAAAACAAGTTTTTATTTGAGGTTTTCAGTAAAGCAAATGCAGAAATACAAATGTCCACTAATTCATTTCTTATTGGCCAAGCAAATGAGCAATCTGTGTTTCTAGGAGAAATGAAATCAACAAAGACATGGACAAAACACTGCATCTATTATTAAACACAGGAGTACATCTAGAAGTGTTGTGGAGTTAATGACTATAACTTGACAAATGCAGTGACTGTTGTTGAGTGTGAATGGTGTTGTGATGCTGGACTGTGTCTGTCATCAATCAAGAATTGCTTTATAAATGAACTAATGTCAATAATAACACATGTGGAAATGAGATGCACAATCACTGAATAATTACAATTACGGGTTTTTATAAATTTAAAATCTTTTTCACTCTCTCTCTAATTTTTTTTCTCTTTAATTCAATAGTTGCTTTATTGTCATGACAAATGTTACAGATGTATTTCCAAAGCAGTTCTAAAGTTTACATAGACATAAAAGAACATACATATCTAATAAAAAACACGTAAACAGTAAAAAAAAAAAAAAAAACTGAAGTACATATAATAATGAAATAAAAATATGAATAATATATAACATTATTATTCAATATATCATATTAATACTCAATATACCACATTATTATTTAATATGTCACATTATTATTCAATATATCATATTAATACTCAATATACCACATTATTATTTAATATATCACATTATTATTCAATATATCATATTAATACTCAATATACCAAATTATGATTTAATATATCACATTATTATTCAATATACCACATAATTAATCAATATATCACATTATTATTCAATATATCACTTAATTATTTAATATATCACTTTTTTAATTCATCACATTGTTTTTCAATGTATCATATTATTATTCAACATATCACATCATTTATATAATATTATTCATTTATAACAATAAAAATAATAATAAATCTGAATAATCTGTACATTTAACAATCAACAGTTAGGATAAAACAGTAATAAAACTAATAATAATCAGTATATTTACAATGGTTGATTTATAATAGTCTAGGTGTGTGTGTGTGTGTGTGTCACTGAAGTTTTTCTTGGTCTGCTCTCTGTTTGTGTCAGGCATTAATGTATTGGGCCGCTAGAAGGACACACTCAGTTTTTCCCCTAGTAAACACTGCAGCTAGGGTTGTATTGTCTGACTTAGTGAATTGTGGGTAAACGCTCTGTAGTTTAGTGTAGAATGTTTCTCTGATGTGCTGATAGTTTGTGCAGCGGGTGAGGAAGTGTTCCTCCTTCTCCACCTCTGCCTGGGCACAGTGTGGGCAGACGCGTCTCTCTCTGGGTTGCCAGTTCTGTCTGTATCGGCAAGTCTCTACAGTCAGACTGTGAGCACTCATCCCGTATTTGTCTTATTAGTTTACTCTCTCTCTCACACACACACAAACACACAGTCACACTGTAGTCAACACATGCACACAAACAGCAGTGAACATGCACACACACTCTCTCTCTCTCTCTCTCTCACACACATGCAGTAATAAACATGCACACACACACACACGCACGCACGCACACACTGCTGCTGACTGCTCCTGCAGAGGATTCTGGGTAAATCTCTCGTCAGTCTTCAGCTCAGTTTCACTGATGATCCAGGATAAAACCCAAACCCAGGGCAGAGCGGCTCAGTGAATGTGGTCTGGACTGAGTGGATGAGGCTCATTGTGTCTCTATAGATGTTGTAGAAGATCAGAGATCCTGCACTGTAATCCACAAACACTCCTATTCTACTGCTGAGCGGCTTCACTGGGAGATCAGTGTGTGTGTTATTGTGACTGAATGAGAAATTGGAGGAAGAGCAGAACAAACTCCAGGACTGAACATTATATCCAAACGCACACTCAACACCTCCTCCCTTCCTCCTGATGCTCTTATATGACACGGATATACAAACACCAACATCTCCACTCCAGTCAATCTCCCAGTAACAGCGTCCACACACACTCTCTCTGCACAACACCTGAGGATAATCAAATCTGTCTGGATGATCAGGATACGGCTGATTCTCTTCCACACTCTTCACCTCTCTGTTCTCCTCAGACAGAATGAGTTGAGTGTGTGCTGTGTTTGGATCCAGAGTGAGGAAACAGACATCTGAACACAAGAACACACACATTTACAACCACAGCTGTGTGTGTGTGTGTTCGTGTGTGTGTGTGTGTGCATGTGTGTGCGTGTTTGTGTGTGTGTCTGTGTGTGTGCATCTGTGTGCGTGTGTGAGAGAGAGAGTTTGTGTGTGTGTGTATGTGTGTGTGTGTGCATGTATGTGTGAGAGACTGAGTTAGTGTGTGTGTGTGTGCATGTGTGTGTGTGTGTGTGTGTGTGACAGAGAGTAAGTTTTTTTTGTGTGCGTGTGTGTGCAAGTGTGTGTGTGAGAGAGTTTGAGTGTGTGTGTGTGTGTCTGTATGTATGTGTGTGATAGAGTGTGTTTGTTTTTGTGTGAGAGAGTAAGTTTGTTTGTGTGTGTGTGTGTGTGTGTGTGTGCATCAGGCACGTGCACACATAGGGCTCAACCTGTGCAGTGCACATGCCCTTTTTAGTGTTGGATAGAAAGTGCCCTTCCAAAATGATCAATAGTGCCCCCGCGACACACTCTCTCCCGCCCTTCAGTAGGCGCGCGACAACACTGCTCTTGATTACGCGCACTCATCCCCCGCTTTAAAGTACGCGCGACAACACAGCTGCTGAGAACGCTCGCGACAACACCGCTCTTCAGTGTGTAAGTGAGTGAGTTTGTATGTTTGTATTTGTGTGTGTGTGTGTGTGCGCGTGTTTGTGTGAGAGAGTGAGTTTTTGTGTGCGTGCGTGTGTGTGCATTTGTGAGTGTGTGTGGCTGTATCTATGTCTGTGTTTGTGTGTGTGTGAGGGAGAGGGAGTGTGTGTGCGCACATGTTCACTGGTGTGTGTGAGTGTGTGTCTGAGAGAGAGTTTGTGTGTGTGTGTAAGTGTGTGTCTGTGTGTGTGAGAAAGAGAGTGAGTTTGTGTGTGTGTGTGTGTGTGCGTGACATGCGTGCGTGCATGTGTGAGAGTATGTGAATGTATGTGTATGTGTGTGTGTGTGTGAGAGAGAGTTTGTGTGTGTGTGTGTGTGTGCGTGTGTTTGTGTGTGTCTGTGTGTGCGAGAGTGAGTTTGTGAGTGTGTGAGTTTGTTTGTGTGTGTGTGTGTGTGAGTTGTGTGTGTGTGTGTGTGTGTGTGCGCGCGCATGTATGTGTGTGAGAGGTAGTTTTTGTGTGTGTGCATGTGTGACATATGCCTGCGTGCCTGTCTGTGTGTGTGTTTGTGTGTGAGTGTCTGTGAGAGAGTGTGTGTGAGAGTGTGTGTGTATGTGTGTGTGCGTGCATGTGTGTGTGAGAGACTGTGTGTGCGTGCGTGTGATTATGTGTGTGAGTGTGTGTGTGTGTGTGTCTGTGAGAGAGTGTGTGTGTGTGTGTGAGAGTGTGTGTGTATGTGTGTGTTTGTGCGTGCGTGCGTGTGTGTGTGTGAGAGACTGCGTGTGTGTGCTGTGTGTGTGTGTGTGTGTAGTCCTACATTTGCGTGGTCCTGCTGTAATCCTCGTGTGTCCTCCATGATCCAGACTGTAAACACACACAGATGGAGAGAATGAGCTGTTTAGTTTCCCCCTCAGCTAATAAGCTAAAGCTAGCACTGAGCTGCTCAGCTACACGCTCCAAACTCTTGAGCTAAAACACACAACACTTGTTGGTTGAGCCGAGATGCACAATGAATGTAACACAGTGCGTTCTTTTCCTCTGCTGTTGGTGAAGCGAGCGCAGATACTGCTCATGTTGATGGAGACACCCTGCTGCAACATTCATTTATTACAGTGATCACACTTAGCTTTGCCATCGTTCTTCAGCACATGCAGCCTTTGAGCACATGTTGCAGTCCATCTCTAAACTATGTTCAGATTATTAAAGCTGCTCGCCAGCGCCCAAGTTCCTGACAGATTAGCAAGTGAAAAATACACATGTGTGCACAGAGAAGAGGAATCCAGATGTTGATTTTAGAACAAGAGTCTGAACATTAATCCAAGTGTCTGATTCCAGAATCTGAATCCATCTTCAATCCCCAACCCTGTTTCTGACCTGATATTGTAGGATTCTTCAGCAGAAATGGAGGAAGAAGTTTCTCTGCTCAGCTCAAATGCTGAAACTGTACAGTGTGTCCCGCTTAAGCCTAGTTCACACTACAGGATTTTAAACATCAGAAGATCGCTGTTCCGTTTACACTACATGACTTGACTTTGTGTCTTTTAATCTCTGAGGTGTGCAACACTCCGTGAACGATCCACAAGAGGGGGGTCACACACTACATGATCTGACAACAACTCATTCCCCATCAGCTCATTCAAGCTACCAAACCACAGCCAATGAAATTTTGAGGGAGGAGTCATCAGAAAAAGCTGAACACTATTGGCTGCTTGTGTGCTGATGACATCACTGACAGTGTTTCAAGCTTTGGAGAAAGCATTTAAAAACATCGTCAAATCAGCTGATTTATGAGCGGATTAATCACTCATCTGCAAGGTTCCAGTGGATAGATACACAGAGAGTTTTTAATTTTTGTAATTGTATAACTCTTTGAAATAAAACTAACAAATAACACCCTGCCGTTTTCTAACCATCAGTGTATTTCTTTCTGACATTGTTATTTTTTTATTACAAAACAGTAAAGAACTGAGCATTTCTGCCTTAAATTACCATATTGGTCAAAATGACTGCATGCATGTCTGATACTTTTCGCTGTGACTTTCAATATGTGTGCATTTTCTTGCCTGGCAACTTCCTGCTAAAATAAACAAAACTTTCTGATGGCAAAATCATCAATTTACTTCAGATATCTTTCAAAACTGCATATTCTGTGCTGTTAAAAAGCTCCTGTTTGAAAGTGAAAATGAAAGCCAAGACCTTTAAGTGTTTTAGTATCTTAACTACATATTTATAGGCTGTATTACCAAAAAAAGATTATATTTTTAGGGTAATGGTGTCATTAAATATGATGCCAGACATTCAAAGCTTAATTTTAATATCTCAATAATAGCTTTGAATGTAAATATGTTGTGACAATATGGCATTTTATATGAGAACGGTCAGAATGAGCAGTATGGTAATTCTAATAGTTACACAATTCTAGTTCCAATGTTAATATAGCCTCCTCTCATGTCTGTGCTAACGCAGAATGAAGCGAGTGCACCGATGCCCATTCTGACCAATCACAGATGTTTCTGATGAGCTCCTGAACACACAGGCATTCAGCTCATGTTGATATGCTCTCTTATTGGCTGCAGCTCGTCACTACATCTGACCACACTCGGGGTTGAGTCGGCCGACTGCTCTGGAATATTCAGCATGCTGAATGTTGGATTTCCGTCTGCGAGGTGTGGGCGACGTGTCAGCGAGCCTCGTTGATGCGTTGTTTAGTAGGTCACACATACAGAGCGGCGAGCGCCGTGCACCCGCAGATTTCTTCCCCATCACAGCCCGATCTGTCGGCGAGCTCGTTAACTTCCAAATCGGGCTCAAATCAGGCTTAAAATCCTCTAGTGTGAACTAGGCATTAATGTCACTGTAACTGAGCCAATACACTCCAACATTTACAGAGGAGATTCATTTCACACTCAATGATTTGCTCTTCATAGACATGACTGGAATACTCTACAAGCTGTTTCTTCTGTCTGTCCTCACCCCATAACCCTCAAAGAAAACTGAAGCTGATCACAAAAGAGCTTTCTAGTGTCTTTTTAAAGCCATTCAGTGTAAAAGCACAAGGCCAGTGCTGCTCCACATACTTGAGTTTGTCCAGTGTGTAGTTTGGATCCTCCAGTTGTTCAGAGAGCAGCTTGACTCCTGAATCTCCTGGATGATTGTAGCTCAGATCCAGCTCTCTCAGGTGTGAGGGGTTTGAAGTCAGAGCTGAAGACAGAAAACCACAGCCTTCCTCTGTCACCATACAGCCAGACAATCTACAAACACAGCAATAGTCCACATCACACAGTTGGACAATCACACATCTCTTTGTGTTGTGAAGATGCTGACTGCTGTTTCTGCTCATGTCAACAGCAGTGATGAACACACACATCCTGATCAGCTCTCCTTATTGATCGAGCCCTCGCATCAGCAAACACACACACTCACACACTCAACAAGGACTCGACATCATCTGTAGAAGTGTACAGAGCAAAGACGTTGTTCATAATACACCACATCAAGCTGTAAACTCTGCTGTGAGGAGGAAGAAGACACACTTGATCATCTTAAAGTCATGTATTAAGTGCTGCTATTCAATGATCCTCCACATAGTTGGATTGTTTTTGTCATGTGAGAGACATTCTACAATACTGATTCAGGATTTTTTGTAATGATCAATAGTGATGAGTAAAGTAACACTGTAGGGTCATATTAGGGTATTTAATGTTCCCATTCTTGAACGCATTACTTATTCAAGAATCCATTGAATAAATGCAGGATAATAAACCAACAGATCATTTTCAGCAGATCACAATCATCTGTGGACATTTATAAAGTTAAAGTGAAGTTACATCTGACATTTCACTTTCACATTCACACTTTAGCAGAGAATGAAGAGAATAGCAAACCTGTAAACCCAGCTGAGCAGTGTTCATCTAGTGTCAGAGATCATACACACCTTTTACAGTGTTGATGTGTGCTAAAATCATCAATGACAATGAGTGATCGTCCTCTTTACACTCTTTTGAGCTGTTAATTGTGCAATAGTTTTTGCACATCAATAATGCATCATCTTAAAGTGATTTTATAGTTGATTTTAATATATTAAATAGATAAAAGTGTGATTTGTAGATGATTGACACCTAGATGCAGGATTACAGCTGGTTGTATGACTGTAAGACATGAACTCAAATGTTGCAGAGGTCTGAAATGTGTAATCAGGTGTAGGACTGGGTAATGTCAGACAATATTTATTAATAATTGCCTTTAAAGATATCTTCATATCTGATAATCTCGTCTCTCCACTCACATCTGTCATGGGACATGCCCACACACGCACACACACACACACACACACACACACACACACACACACACACACACACACACACACACACACACACACACACACACACACACACGATCTCTGAAGAGGAATAACTAGAGAAAAAAGAAGCGCTGGTGAACTCCTCTGAATGACCAAAACACCCAGGCGGGACAGAGCAACAGACAGATGCTGAGCTGCTTATCTTGGAGGATGGCCAGCACAAACTCAATGCAGCTTCACACTCTCGTCCAGCCCTACATCACAGCATCATCAAGACGCATTTATTAACTACTAAAACTGTGGACAAGCAAATATGATACAGCCTATAGATACTGTCTAGCCAGTGCTCAGACTAATATGTGTGTAATGTGTTGAGGCCGCAGCTCATGATTGGCCATCCGCTTTCTCTTTCACTCACACATTCCTCTCCAAAGCGTGTGAGGGGGTCTAAACCTCAGATTATACTCATGAGCAAAAGGCCCGATCTCTCCTTCACATGTCTGGAGCTTTGTTTGCTTTATTTGTGTGTTAAAGTCATTCTAGATGTCTGTCAGCCTGTTCCTGTGGGTGAGATGGAGCGACTGACACATGAAATAAAGCTTTAGCATATGCATTCATCTACAATCTAAAGGGAAGTGTCGTGTTATTACTAGACCATTTACACTTACAGACTGGGCCGACATTCAATTGATCACTTCACTAGATTATCTTCCCTCAATAATGTGGATTATCTAATCTAATCTAACTTGATCTAATCAAATCCACATCGCCCAGCCCTAATCAGGTGTCCAGACTTTTTTTTTCTAGATGTCTGTCAGCCAGGAGTCTTGAGAAACAGAGCGGTGTCCCACATGTGTCTGAGTGACAGTGACTGATGCGCACTTGAACAGGGCACTCATATGAAGGAGGAGCAATAAGACGCAGCCGCAGACAAGCGTATCACACGAGAGTGTCAGTGCCCATTCTAGACTCACAGTGGATGTAACAGTGATGTTCCCTGTTTTCCAGACAAACACGCTCAACCAATGGCTATTGCTGGACCAAGTTCATGTCTGAATATTAGCGAGTCCTAGACTACAGAAAGAAACGTCTTGAGTCTGGACTCGAGTACTACAGCCCTGACAGTCACAAACTTCAGCTTGTAGATCAAACTTTACTGTATAAAGAGCCACAGAACATGACCTGATCTTCATTTGTATATTATATTGTGGACGATGATGTAAATAAACTAAAACAAACACAAACCCACTCTCTTAATGTCTCTTTCACCAGCCTGACAGTCACATTCACACTGATGGAGCGTTAGGGGACTTTTATTCTGTCAGCTGAGAAACATCTGATCAATAATCATGAGCGCTGACTCTCCTTCACACACAGCCTTTCTGACAGAAGATCTTCAGTCAATATATTGCTTCATGTGAATGAGTAATCAGGATTATTTTTAGATCCAGTTGTAATAAATACATCAGTTCACCAGGTCCCTTACAGTAAACTGCTGAATACATGCTTATAGTGTGTCTTCATATTATTGTAGTGGTTTAGATCTGTGGTCCCCAACCCCCAGGCGGGTGCTGGTGCGTGGATCAATCAGTACCGGGCTGAACAAGAATGAATTATCTTTAAGTTGGCAGATAAAGAAGCTGCATTTAAACTAGATTTGTGGGGACGGCGCGTGAACAGGCATATCGGACGTGTTTCAAACATTAGCGCGGATTTTGTGTGAGACTGAGCCTGCGCCCTCACTCACCAAGCTGGTGCACGATCACCAGTCTTCACTGTTAAAGGAGTTTGAGAAACACTTTCGCATGTCGAGATGTACATGATACTGTATGTGTGTGTGCTGGCGCCCACGGGCTGTTTCACAGGCACATGCAAAGCTTGAAGGTAAACAAACAACGGCTTATCATAAGCATCTTATCGATAATAATTTATACGGTTGGCATTAAAGTGAACATATAAACGTTATGTGACTAATTTCTAGCAGCTAAATGTGTCTGGAAAAATATTCAAATATTCTCATAAACCGCGTGGACGTGAATGCGTCTGACTGTTCTGATTGGCTAAAGCAGACGTCTCACGTCAGCACGTTATAGATGTGCATGCGCTCTTTTTCCAGCAATCTTCTGTCATGAATCTGGTTTGTTAATTGTCAATCTTTTTCCCCTTCTGTGTCTTCCCGTACCAGCTGTCAGCGCTTGCAATCAGCGCGAGCGCTGATCAGCAGTCACCTGTTCCCGCTTTGTCATTATTGACACCACTATATCTACCTCCTTTGTTTCTCCTCCTGTTGTCAGATTATTGTTACTCTGTGCGTTGTTCTCCGTGTGGTTTGTGCTTTATTTGTCTTGTCTCGTCAAATCTCCCCGTGATTCATCCCTCCTGTGTTCATCGTTTCATGTTGAGTGCCGCAGCCTGCTTGATAACCTGTAGACTGTACTCTGACCATCAGCACCCGGAGGTCAGTGTTTCCTGCATCGCTGTGGTGGGCACGGACCGATCGGCTCACTTCCTCTCTCGGCCCCGGCCGTGGGTTTGCCTTTTTTGAGTTTGCTTTGAAGAACCGGATCTGTGTGATTCATTTGAATTACTAACGGCCTTTGTTGAACTGTTAATAAAGACTGGTTGATCTGCACAAACCTCTCCTTTGATTCTGTTATGTGACATCTTCCTTCTATGGACCATCTCGTTGCAAAGAAATAAGCTCAGGGCTCCCATTGATTTAGCGTTACTGATGTAATAATATGCTATATTGTTGGAGCAATGTGTTAATAAAGTTATTACTTCCTAATGTTATAATAGCATTGTAATGTTGGAGCAATGTGCTAGTAAAGTTCCATATGAGTACACAGTGGATTCACATTGACCGGTCCGCAGTTAGAAAAAGGTTGTGGACCACTGGTTTAGATAATATTAAGAGTGTCGTGAGACTTTTATATGTTTAGAAGAAACTGCAAACTGAACAAACAGCAGAGCATGTCTAAACTTCACCAGGACACAACAGATATACATATAAAAATATAAAATATGAATAAATAATTCAGAGGTAATTCATAATAAAGATCCTTAAAATAAACTGATTCCTTTAACTTTAAGTCACATTTGGGTATATTGGAAAAAGAGAAGCTCTGAAAGTGCAACATTTCATAATGGACTAAGTAAAGCTTTTAAATATATTTATAGATAAACATACATCATTAAAGCTATGATTAAAATCACAACCCTGTAAATGTTTTGTTTTTTTCTTCTGTCAATCCACTGAATGGGGATACACATCAGGTAACCCAATATGAAACTGTATCTGTTGAGTGGAGAATCATTTACCTCAGTGTGTCCAGTTTACAGTGTTGACTCTTCAGTCCATCAGAGAGAAGCTTCACTCCTGAATCCTGCAGGTCATTGTTACTCAGGTCCAGCTCTCTCAGCACACAGTTTGAGGATTGTAGAGCTGAAGACAAACTCTCACAGCACTGAACAGTGAGATTACATGTGACCAGTCTGAGAAAGAAGAACACAGATTACATTAACAGTGTGATTTCAGTCATTCATCTGATGTAAAAACAAACTATGAGGTTAATAATATGACAAAACTATTGGAATTTGTGTCAATTAGAATTATTGACTATTGTTATTTATTAAAACTGAGTATTAAATGTCATCTAATATATTCTTGAATATTTTGAAATGTGAGAAAACTGCTAAATTTGAGTTTAGATAAGAGGACCACGAGACTTTATATATTTATGAACCTGCAAAATGCAAATGATCAGAGCCTGTCAAACCTGCTCCAATAAACCAATTCACAGATAAACTATAAATATAATCATTAAAAATATAAATAAAGATTTAGAGGTAATTAAATAAAATAATCATTAAAATACACTGATTTCCTGAACTGTTTAAGAAAAAGAGCAACTTTCTTTTGAGAAGAAGCATTTTGTAGTTTCTCCACTAATGCTCTTAAATATATCTGGACATTTTCATCTCAATCTAAACACTTTTTAATGTTGTAGAGTGGAGAATCATTTACCTCAGTGTCTCCAGTTTACAGTATTGACTCTTTAGTCCATCAAAGAGAAGCTTCACTCCTGAATCCTGCAGGTCATTGTTACTCAGGTCCAGCTCTCTCAGCACACAGTTTGAGGATTGTAGAGCTGAAGACAAACTCTCACAGCACTGAACAGTGAGATTACATGTGACCAGTCTGAGAAAGAAGAACACAGATTACATTAACAGTGTGATTTCAGTCATTCATCTGATGTAAAAACAAACTATGAGGTTAATAATATGACAAAACTATTGGAATTTGTGTCAATTAGAATTATTGACTATTGTTATTTATTAAAACTGAGTATTAAATGTCATCTAATATATTCTTGAATATTTTGAAATGTGAGAAAACTGCTAAATTTGAGTTTAGATAAGAGGACCACGAGACTTTATATATTTATGAACCTGCAAAATGCAAATGATCAGAGCCTGTCAAACCTGCTCCAATAAACCAATTCACAGATAAACTATAAATATAATCATTAAAAATATAAAATATAAATAAAGATTTAGAGTTAATTAAATAAAATAATCATTAAAATACACTGATTTCCTGAACTGTTTAAGAAAAAGAGCAACTTTCTTTTGAGAAGAAGCATTTTGTAGTTTCTCCACTAATGCTCTTAAATATATCTGGACATTTTCATCTCAATCTAAACACTTTTTAATGTTGTAGAGTGGAGAATCATTTACCTCAGTGTCTCCAGTTTACAGTATTGACTCTTTAGTCCATCAAAGAGAAGCTTCACTCCTGAATCCTGCAGGTCATTGTTACTCAGGTCCAGCTCTCTCAGCACACAGTTTGAGGATTGTAGAGCTGAAGACAAACTCTTACAGCACTGAACAGTAAGATTACACATGGCCAGTCTGAAAGAAAAAAAAATCAAAATTACTGTGTAATTTTTAGTAAGATCTTTAATGCAATACATAATTATAATCCATCCATCCATCTAACAATCTACAGAAAGAAACGTCTTGAGTCTGGACATTTTGCAGTTTACTCAGTAAAGCTTTTGAATATATTTTTACAAACATACATTAGTACAGCTATGATTAAAATCACAACCCTGTAAATGTTTTGTTTCTTCTTCTGCCAATCCACTGAATGGGGCTCCACATCAGGTAACCCAATATGAAGCTGTATCTGTTGAGTGGAGAATCATTTACCTCAGTGTGTCCAGTTTACAGTGTTGACTCTTCAGTCCATCAGAGAGAAGCTTCACTCCTGAATCCTGCAGGTCATTGATACTCAGGTCCAGCTCTCTCAGCACACAGTTTGAGGATTGTAGAGCTGAAGACAAACTCTCACAGCACTCAACAGTGAGTTTACAGTCCTGTAGCCTGTGTAGAGGACAGTAAAAGACACTGTAATATTGTGTGTGAGCGTGATGTAATTATTAAAGTGTCTATAATGAGTGATTTCTCCTCATAGGGAAAAGGAAAAGACTCCTTTAACTTTTCAGAGTTGCTTTGATGGTCACAAGGAGGAAGATCAAACATTTGTATTTCATTATTACATAAACTTTATAAAGAGAAGATCTCTGGACCAAAATGAGTCGGTCAGACAGATTTAGTTTTTTTTTGCTATTTCTGTTCCATTCAGATCCTCATATTTGTTAAATAAAGCAAGACTCTCATATAATATTAACAGACAGAAAATATGACTTTACAAACTGTATTGCAAATAAATCACATCAACATCTTCATATTAGTCAATAATATTCCTGAAATTAATATAAAACTGACTGAATATAACTTTACACACATGAACATCAGTAAATAAAGAGACTCAGTGATGGGCTGAACATCTGCAGAAACACAGCTCATTTAGAGACGCCCCAAAAACACCAAAGAACACCAATCAATGATCATTTCAGCAGAAATGACACTAAAGAGCAATATTATATCTGATATAAACAGGGTTTCTCATATTTGACCTCACATTAAATATGAAATATTCACAATAAATAAACAGGAATAAAATACATCACAGCATATGCTCATTACCTCATCAGACTTTACAGCATTTCACAATGTAAAAGTCATTTGTGGCAGCATTTATTTGATGGAAATGTTTTTATTTTACCTCAGTGTGTCCAGTTTACAGTGTTGACTCTTCAGTCCATCAGAGAGAAGCTTCACTCCTGAATCCTGCAGGTCATTGTTACTCAGGTCCAGCTCTCTCAGCACACAGTTTGAGGATTGTAGAGCTGAAGACAAACTCTCACAGCACTGAACAGTGAGATTACAGCGCTGTAGTCTGTGTAGAGGACAAAGAGCAACAAAATCAGCAGTAAGAAATGAGCAGTGTTGTGTTCATGAGTCCAGTCTACAGTGATAAAAGCAACACTGGAAATAAACTATATATATATATATATATATATATATATATATATATATATATATATATATATATATATACACTGCTCAAACAATAAAGGGAACACTAAAATAACACATCCTAGATCTGAATGAATGAAATATTCTTATTAAATACTTTGTTCTTTACACAGTTGAATGTGCTGACAACAAAATCACACAGACATGATCACTGGAAATCATATGTATTAACCCATGGAGGACTGGATTAGTAGTCACACTCAAAACTGTAATGATCTGCAGGAATTACTGACACACTCCAGACTAAGGATGCACGATATATTGGCGCCTATATCGTTATCGGCCGATAAACGCTATTTTTAAGATTATCGTTATCGATCCGATGTCTTAATTAGGCCGATATATTTAAGCCGATAAATTAATTGTACAGACCTGTGTGCCGCGCTCGCGTGGGCGGAACATGTTCAGACTTGTCCAGTGCACTATAATGGATCTCTCCTCACACTATTTATTCCTTCAAAGTCTGTCCTTTCTTCACGTGGCATTGCTGTGAGTTAATAACTCAGTAAATAACCACGTTCCTCATCATTGTAGATATGCTTGATTGAGAGTCATTGTGTATTTTGCTTTAAATCGCCTCAGGAGTAATATTACATGTGGAAACCTTTCCTGCTCCGTCTCTTTGTTGTGTTAGAGATATCAGGGGAGATTCACTTATTACTCCAGGGCCGAATAATGTTAGTTTCGGGGTGAACTCTTTTCGTTGCTTAACTTGGTCCAAAATATTTATTACTTTCCGTGTGGTACAACAAATAAGCCACCAAAGAGGGAACATCACAGAAAATGGTCTCATTGTGAAAAAAACGCTCCTCTTTTCTCTCTCCTGTCTCACAAACACCCCAAACTGCAGCCCAGTCCCGTTGAAGGACTCGCACATTTTACAACACGTGTAAACATAATGGTTGTTTGTAATCTGATTATTTGTTATTATTAACGCGTTGCTGGTCATGTGTTGTTGATGTAAGATAGTATTCAGTTTGATCGGAATGTTCATATTGATTATAACGAGCTCGCGTGAGAGCTGTCACCGCACACACACACACACACACACACACACACACACTGTAGCACGGGGGAGAGGCGAGAGTTGAATCCAGTCAAAGGGGCTCTTAACTAGCCGCTTATTCTGTCTTTATATTCTGCTCTGTGTTTGTCATAAAGTCAGCTCAATGCAGGTTTTGTATCAAAATCTGACTCTGATGGCAACTCTGCCTCTACAGTTGAGTAAAACTCTCAGCGGTTTATCATAAACTTTTCATCGATCATTTTCCCGCGATTGACGGCAAGAACGAGCGCAGAAATGTTGTCTGATTAACAAGCAGCACCTACATGTGACATGTCAAAACGCCAAATAGGATGAATCTGTGCCGCATTTTCTAAACGTACTCTCTGTATTTAGCTGTTCGCTTGTACGGTGGCTCTGAACTGTCAAAACATCTCTGATAAAGGCTTTTTCGGACATGACATATTTGTAGATGTGTACATCACTGTAACATGTTTTATTCATGACCATTTGAGCTGGTTTCAGTCCTTAGCTCTTTAATTTTCATCTTATTTAAATATATTTAACTTGCTTGTCAATTAAATACCATTTTGTTATTTAAACTATTATTTTTATGCAACAATCAACTTGCATGTTAATTTGCTATGAAGAAAAGAAAATAATTTTTTGCATGCTGATTTATGTGAAATCGTGAATATAGGTCTATAATCACCTTGTAATTTTGAAGTTTTAGCTTTTTTGCTTTGAGTATAGACTATTCAGTTCATAAGAGCAGTTCAATCTTTTATGAACTTTGCTGTATAAAAATATAACATTCATACATTCATTTTCTTGTCGGCTTAGTCCCTTTATTAATCCGGGGTCGCCACAGCGGAATGAACCGCCAACTTATCCAGCAAGTTCATCAGCGGATGCCCTTCCAGCTGCAACCCATCTCTGGGAATTTTTTTTAAAAATATATATATAACAATTTTAAATACTTATAATTATCGGCATATATATATCGGCTATCGGCCCCCAATTCTGAAGAATTATCGGTTATCGGTATCAGCCAAAAAATCCATATCGGTGCATCCCTACTCCAGACACATGGACATTTTCAGAACAAGAATATTTATTTCATTTAAAATAAACAATTTATTTATTTATTTAATCTACATTAAACTAAACCTGTATTTCCCCATTCATATGACTGTAATGAATTATTGAACAGATTATTAATAACTAATCAGAGAGCATTTTACTGAGCTCAGTGTAAAGTTTAGTGTTTAGGCCTACAGTAAATGTAATATTAGAGGCATGTCTGCGGCGAGACGGCAATACTGTGTCTAAAATTACACTATTTCTCTGATCAGAAAACAAACACAATTATCCAAGAGCAACACTGTGTTAGATTTGAGCAAATACACATCAACAAATGTCCTATTCAGCTGGAGGAGCACAGGGATTTACAGGGATTTGAGTTATTTTCCAGGATAAACTGTAAAGCAAATGAAGTAGATTATTAAATAAGTACAAATGTTGTTTGTGTGAGTAAAAAGTCAAGAAAAGTTTGTTAAATACGTTTAGAAATGATGAAATAAATGAGCAAATAAGGAAACAGAACACTGCCGCCGTGTCCCCATGCAGTAATATGGTGTATCAGCGATCTCACAGGGGGACGATATGGCCAGCTAAAGATTTTCTGTTAAAGCAGGGCAGTGATTCACTAAACTGATCTGAGTCTTCAGTGCAGACTGATGTGTGTCTTCTGTGATCAATCAATGAATACTCACAGAGCTCTTCTGCAGTTTCTCACAGCTGCTGTCAGTCTCCGTCTTCCCTCAGCTGATGTGTTGAATTTATTAAAGTCTAACTCATCCAGCGGCTCCTCTGACATCTCAATCATGTAGGAGATTGTTGAGCAGTGAGCAGGAGAGAGTTCCTCCTCTGAGTGTTTGTCTGATTTCACAAACTCCTGAATCTCTCTGGCCAGAGTCTGATCTTTCACCTCCAGCAGACAGAGGAACAGATTGATGGATCTTTCAGCTGAGAGATTTTTCGTCTTCTGAAACAGTCTGATGGGTCTTTTACCTGAGAGTTCATCATCTGTCTTGATCTTGTCTTTAATGTACTGTGTGATTTCTCTGATGTTCTCTGAGCTCTCCTCTGTGTGTGTCAGCAGATCCTGGAAGAGTCTCTGATTGGACTCCAGTGAGACGCCCAGCAGGAACCGCAGGAACAGATCCAGATGACCATTACTACTCCTGACAGCTTTATCTACTGCTGAACTGAGCAGATTATACAGAGACTTCTCAGAGCTGGACTGTAGATATTGATCATATGAATATTCACTGTCATAAATCCCCCTCAGCGGTTCTCTGTTCTCTGTTAAATGGCAGCAAAACACAAAGAAAGCAGCCAGAAACTCCTGAAAGCTGAGATGGATGAAGCTGTAGACTTTCCTCTGATGAATCACAGATTCCTCCTTGAAGATCTCAGTGCAGATCCCAGAATACACCGAGGCATCAGTGACGTCTATGCCACTCTCAATCAGGTCCTCCTCATAGAACATCACATTGCCCTTCATCAGCTGTCTGAAAGCCACTTCAGCAAGTTTGAGGATCACTCCTCTGTTGGCCTGCCGGAGTTTCTCTGGATCTCTCTCTTCATACTTCTGCTTCCTCATGTTGATCTGAATCAGCAGGAAGTGGATGTACATCTCAGTCAGAGTTTGAGGGATTTCTGCACTCACATCTTCTTCCAGGAGCTTCTGAAGCACAGTGGAGGAGATCCAGCAGAAGACGGGTATGTGGCACATGATCTGGAGGCTTCTTGCTCTTCTGATGTGGGAGATGATTCTGCTGTCTTGATGCTCGTCGCTGATTCTCTTCCTGAAATATTCCTCCTTCTGAGGCTCAGTGAATCCCTGAATTTCTGTCAGACGGTTGATGTATCTGGAGGGGATCTGATGGGCTGCTGCTGGTCTGGAGGTGATCCAGATGAGAGCAGAGGGAAGCAGATCTCCTTTCAGGAGGCTCCACATCAACACAGCCACTGATGAAGATTCAGTCACAGCACAAACTTTCTTCTCATCTGATGAAGATTCAGTCACAGCACAAACTTTCTCCTCATCTGAAAAGTTCAGCGTGATTCTGCTTTCATCCAGACCATCAAAGATGAACACAACTCTACACTGCTCATAAATCTTGGGCTCCAGATCTTCAAGTTCAGGATGAAAGTCCAGCAGAAGTCTGTGAAGACTGTACTGATGATCTCTGATCAAGTTCAGCTCTCGAAATGGAAGCACAAACATGAAATCTACATCCTGGTTGGCTTTTCCCTCGGCCCAGTCCAGAATGAACTTCTGCACAGAGACGGTTTTCCCGATTCCAGCGATGCCTTTAGTGAGAACAGTCTTGATCTGGGCTTTCTCCTGCTTGATCTTCTCCTCATGTCCTGCTCCAGCTGAGGCTTTAAAGATGTCATTGCAGTAGACTGGAGTGTGTTGTGAGGGTTTTGTTCTGGCTCTTTTCTCCATCTGTAAAACCTCATGTTCTTCATTCACTCCTTCACTCTCTCCTTCTATGATGTAGAGCTGTGTGTAGATCCTGTTCAGGAGGGTTTGAGTGTCTCCATGGTTGACTCCCTCAAATAATCTCTCATACTTGTTCTTCATGCTGGTTTTGTGCTGCTCTTTGACTCTCTGAAGTTCATCATGTTCTGGTTGGAGTGAATCCTGCTGCAGGTCTCCAGTCTGATCATCTCTATACACACTGCAGGAACAACAACAACACAAACAATCAATGAGTAGACCCCATGGTTATACCTTATGGCTCGGAAATTATGTAAAAAAGGGAGACATCCAAGATAGCCAACATTATAGAACACAATTTATTAAAGAGACTCTGTATAACATATTAAGTATAATAAAAATGTCCTGATGAATACTGAAATACAGTTCAAGTGTGGGCAATAATGTACAACACTAAATACCTTTGGGCAGGTGATGGTGATTTCTCACTTAGGTTTGGTGGAGGACCCATTGACCGGTCACTCTTCAGAGACACAGCGCTGGACACACATGATCCTGATCTCACACTGAACACACCAGAGGAAAATGAGCATCACAACCTCAAGGTGTTTTTCAAGGTGTAAGATAAATCTTTAATGAGTTAAATTTCAGATCAATATAGCCATCAGATCATTATTATACTCTTCTGAATATGTGAATCCCAGTCCAACACTCCCTCTTGTGTGTCTCCTGCGTTCAAAGTTTTTGGTTGAAGTCAATATTCATATTAAATATATTTAGGTGGCGTTTACTTACAGCTCTGTGCATTCTCTCATCATGTTTTTTTCTTCTTTTTCTACATTTTTGCTAATTCTACAGCAGAATTTATGCAGAATGATTTCCATAGGTGTCGTAATATCAAAACTAAATCATAATCGTATCATAACTAAAAACTTAATACATAAAATAAAAATAAAAACTTTTAAAGTCTTATTTAATGTTTACAATGCTAATCCATTTAGATCCACATATTTGGTAAACAAAACAAATCTGTCATATAATATTAACAAACAGAAAATATGACTTTACAAACTGTATTGTAAATAAATCACATGAACATTTCTTATATAGTCAATAACATTACTAAAATTAATGTATAAACTGAATAATATAAATGTGCTCACATTTACACTAGTAAATAAATAGACTTAGTGCACAGCAAATTCATTGGTGTTAAATTTCAAGTGTTGTGGTAATTCAGAGTAAAGTGTTAAAATTCTAGAGTTAGATAAAGGTAAAATAACCCTCTCGGCGTAAGAAGCTGATTTGCCTCCTTGTCACACAGAGTAACATATATCTACCTTTGTAGAAAACCCTTGTATTTGAGAAACTAATCAGAGTGTCTGAAATCTCGCCACACCCTCATTCACCTGGCCCTTAAATTGGTCAATTAGTTTAGTCCACTAGACAGAGCGAATGACCACAAATAAGTGAAATCAGACACCTGCTGATAAACACCTGCTGTTAACAAGCACAATCACTGAAGGAATAAGAAATTGAAGGAAGAAATAAATCTACAGACACAGCCTCACACCAAACCAACTGAATTAAAACAGAGGATTAAACAACTCAATTAAATAATAGCATAAGCAGCTTCACTGATTACAGTTTGACTTCATTTCTGTAAGAATATTTGACAAAGAACAGAGTTTTATATTTTTTATTAAAAATATTTCATTTGACCTCACCATCATAGAGATCAGAGGCTGCTTATTTGAGCTCTTGAAGCTTTACTCTTATAGCCTAATATTTCTCTGGCTGCAATAGCTGTGTTTCTAAAACTCATCAGCTATAGCAAGAAAGGTCAAGAGAAACTATACTGTTTATGCTTAATTATTATAGATTTAATTTCTGGTGTTTATTAAGTTGATTCATAAGAATATGCAAATATAGTTGTATTAAAGCTGCATGGGACAATTCTACTGGTAGTCTGCTACTCTTCATAGAAAATTCAACAAACAATTAGGATGCAATTAATAACTAGAGTGTCATTCAATAAACATTCAAGCTCCAGCTTGCTCTTTATGACACACAGGCATCAAGAATAAGGACATGAACCTCAACTGTGGTTGCTAAAAAAAAAAAGCCGCATACACTGTAAAAAATTGCTGTTAAAAAATGGTCAGATTCTACGGTAAAATAATGTTTTTTCACTAAAACAGTAATATTCTGTTAAAAACAGTGCTTTCTGGGTATCATTTTTGTTTTCGAGAAAGTAACCAACTGCAGAAAACTGTGAGCTAACAGAGTTCAGATTCGATGTTTTGAAGTCTGTGTTTGAAATCACACTTTGTGCCCTTGTTCACTATTTCATACACTAGTTAACTAATATAGTTCACCTGACAGTTTTAATGAACACTAATGAGTGAATTCAGACACTGATGAACACCTGCTGTTAATAATCACAATTACTGAAGAAAAGAAACAAGAAACACAAACAGTGACTTGAGTTACAACATTAAATAAAATCAAATAAAATAAAATAGCTTCAGTCTCAGCAGAGGATCATTAAACAACTCCACAAACAACAGCAGACACACTTATTACTGACTGATTTGACTTCCATACTATTCTCATTGAGATCCAACAGAAATTAAGGTGTTTTTTGTGTCACCGTAATGGAGTGAGGGGCTGATTTAGTTGGGCTCTTCACCCTTGATCTCATTTAAGACGACTTTCCAGCTGTTGTAATACAGAGTTTACAAAACGTTTGTACCATAGCAATAAAGTTGGGAAGTCAATAAATAGAGAAATCCATTTGTCTGAAATTAGTTCTGATAAATATTTTGGTATAAATCTGGAAGAAGGGCCACATGCAATAGATTTTATGCTTAGTTGCAGGTATTAATTTAATTAATGAGAAGTGGAAACAGAAAAGATACCTCCATAAATACTTAACAGTTAAGAAATAACATACAAAAACAGTTCAGTTATGACAAATACACACTCAGACCTCATGAATTTGACCTTGTATCTCAACAATGGTAACATCTCAAATGTTTCATGCTGCAATGCATGCTGGGAGTGGCACTGTACAAATATCCCAGCATGCATTGCGGTATAAATAAATGTTGTATAATGGTCTCAGTTTTCTTTATTTGCGTTTGATTCTGCTGTTGTTTATGTTTAGACTTTCAGTTGCCTGTTTGTGAGTTAAACTGTTAATTTTGTTAGTTGTCACCATTATTGAGGTTCATACGCTGATTATTGATGTCTCTTTGAGTGCGATTTACACCATAGAGCAGTGTTATTGTCCAAGATATTCTTAAAAACTTCCAGAAATCATTGCCATATATATACATATAATGTAAAACAATAGATTTAACATTGAATAGGAGCAGTAAATTTTATTATACTAAATGAGAACAGACTCTGCCATTTATTAGCAACATGAACATCAGCAGATCTTGTTTAGGTTTTTGGCTGGCTTGCCACATCAAAGGAGCTTTTCAAACAAAGTTCTTAACAATTGCAGCAGCCAAGATATATAAATGTTTAAAATGACAGGGCTAAGAGCCCAACTAAAGCAAACTCTGTTCTCCATGATGGTGACGTAAAACTTTCACTTTTTCTCAAGAAAAACTTTAGTAGATGTTATACAAACATACATGTATTAAGTAATAAGTGTAGCTGGTGATGATGTTTGTAGAGTTGTTTAATCATCCGCTGATCATTTAAAGGATTTAATCATTTGTTGTTCTTCAGGTTATTTCATTATAAAGCTGTGACTAAAGTTTTGTATGTTCTGTTCTTGTTTTTTCCCTTCAGTATTTCTTCATTTGTTCATTGTTAATCCTCAATTATCATTTAATTAGTCAGTTAATTAATGAATTTACTTCAGCTTTGCTCCATGTTTCTTGAACACTCAGTAGTGTGGACACTTCAATTAAAACTGAAGTATATGCTCTGGGGTTTAAAGGGTAAAGGTGTGAGAGGTAAAAACACAGTGTAAAAATGTATTTTAACATTAATATACTGTTAATTTACACAACGGAAGTAGACTGTAAAAAAGCAGTATATTGCTGGCAACCACAGCTGCCAGTAGATTACTGTTAAATCAAGGAAAAAACAGTATTTTACTGTAAAACCTGAAGCTAATTTCTTCTGTCTGTCACCGTTGTGGAGGAGAGTAGAGCCAGTGTATGAGTTAAAGATGAACAATGAACTGCTGATGTTATTCTGCATGTTTCTCTATTTAAAGATAGCGGCTGTTTAGTTGCTGATGCAGTCAGAATCTCTCTGGTGATTCCAGATTTACATGTATGTGTGCTGTTGTGAAAAATAAGACATTAGAGTTAAACCGAACTTTTCTAATTAACTAAAATAAGTTATCATTATAAGTATGCTTCTAAGCATATATAGCACATTACTTCATAAACTCATTCAGCAGTTGACCAAGTTGAGGCAGTTGCTTTCAGTGAGCAAAATGAGTTCACTTGAGTATTGTGTAAATCAATGTAGTCCATGTATTTTTACAGCAACATACTGTAAAATAACAGTACATTGCTGGCAACTGCAGCTGCCAGTATTTTACTGTTTTTTAACGGGACAATTTTTAACAGTGTAGTTCATGCCGCAATGCATGCTTGGTGCCAGCATAGTACAAAGCTCCCAGCATGCATTGCAGCATGAATAAATTATGCAGCTTTATGTTCTTACAATCTCTTTCTTTTCCTTTATTTTGTGTTGTTTTTGGGAGGTGATATTTCAGCAGTGTTTTTTTTTACTTGATTTTTATTTTTTTGTTTGTCACCATTATTGAGATTCAAAGACTAATTATTGATGTCTGTGTGTTTTTGAGTTCTGCCATAGATCAAACATTCTCATTGTAAATATTGTTTTTATTTTATTGGAGCTTCAGTGGTTTCATTTATGTATATTATTTATTTCTCCCACATAACTAATATGATACTGAATTAGAAAACAAGCAGGAAAGGATGGCTATGTTATCATTAATAATCTCTTCAGACTGACACTTTAATTTTCTTTCAGCTTTCTATGCTATATGTATAAATAGTGTAATTAACACTAACTATAGCAGCCAAAATAAAAGACATTTATAGTAAGAAGTTGAAGAGCCTGACTAAAGCAGAAATTTTATTAAGAGCTTTTGTTCACATGACAGAAATAAAGTCAAAGGTCAGTAATAGGTGAAGCTCCATGATAAGTTGTTTATTTGATGAGTTTTTTTTTAAAGATGTTGAAAAATAACATTTTTTATTGTGTAATTTTTTTTATTTTTATTGATTATTATTTTATTTAGAGTTTTTTTTTTCTCAGTTGATTTCATCTTTGGTTTTGGCTTGTGTTTTTCTGTCCTTCAGTGATTCTGCTTGTTAACAGTTGTTTATCAACAATTCTCAATCCTCCTTTAATTAGACACTTAATTGTCTCATTAACTTCATCACTGTCTGAGTGTTCAGCCCTCTGTAGTGAGGACACTAGTGAGGATTTTGCTGTGGAATTTAAGGCTTAAGTGTGTTCGAATGAAAAATACAGACTATGGGATGTATTTTTAACAGAAATATTCTGGAAACTGAATTTACGAATGTAAAATGTTGAAAACAGCAGATTACTGGCAACCACTGCTGCCAGTATTTTGGCATACATTTAACAGATATTTTACACAATAAGAGTTTGCTAATTAACACTCTGGGTGTTAAAAATTTTAGCACTTTCAAAAATGTTATTTTAACACTTATAGTGGTTCCCATATAAACACTGAGGGAGTGTTAATTTTAACTCTAAGGTAGTTAAATCTACCAAATCTAAAATTTGCAGTGTGAGATCGAAACAAAATACAGACTGTTAAATGTGCTTTTAACAGAAATATTCTGTAAACTGAATTTATGAATGTGAAAAACAGCAGATTACTGGCAACCACAGCTGCTGGCATTTTTCCGTAAAATCTAAAAATGAAAAAAAAGAAAGAAAAACAGCAAAACGGTTTTTGTGTCACCATTGTGGAGGATAATAGCGTCTCTGTTCAAGTCCAAGATGAACTGAGAAAATTTGATGTTATGCTGCATCTTCTTTTGTTTAAAGGTAACTGTGTAGTTACTAATGCAGTCAAAATCTACTAGCAATCACACATGAAAACATTATTGCATCTAAAGACTTTACATTTTCGTGCACTAAGCTATGATTTTGTAAAATAAACAATGTGTTAGTTCATGAAATATGGTTATTTTTTGTAAATTTATACAGTTATATAAAACTTCCATGTTTTTCACAAAAAGGTTCTGGCAACCACAGCTGCTGGTATTTTTTCGGAAATTTAACAGATATTTTACACAATAAGAGTTTGCTAATTAACACTCTCTTGGTGTTGACAATGTTAACACTTTCAAAAGTGTTATTTTTAACACTTATAGTGGTTCCCATATAAACTCTGAGGGAGTGTTAATTTTAACTCCAAGGTAGTTAAATCTACTATCTAAAATTTGCTGTGTGGTGGGCTAAAAACCTGCGTATATCTGCACACACAGAGTGCATGTGGGTCAAAGTATTACTAATAACAGAAACATATGATAAGTTTATTATATCAAGTTTTTTTATGTATATATATAAATAAATCACAAGGTGCAAGAGGTGAACAGTGTGATTTGTTGCTTTTTTCAGATCAGCACAACTTTAATTTTCATGTTTTATGTCATGTTGTTAAAATAGCACATCCGTTTGCACCATTTTGTGGATTGTGTTACAATCTATAAAGGAGGTGTGTTAAGGCTATTTTGAAGAACTAAAATAGACCGCACCTTTGAGCAACTAAAACCTGCTCTCAGCACAGATTAAAGCTGTCTGTAATCTAGAATGATCTAAACACATTTGCTGAAGCTGTAAACTGAAGCTTTGTCCATCATTTGATCAGGCAATAGCAACACAAATAAGTGCATTGTTTTTGGTCTTTGTTCTTCAGAGAAAGTGTTGAAATAATGGTGTAAAAACAGAGTCAATACCTGTGTTTCTCTGAGAGAGAGTCCTTTACTCGCTCCTCTGCCATACTGCAGCTAAAACACCAATGCAGACATTAGCAGAGCTTTGAGGAAACAATCAGCCGCTGACCACCACCTGGAGATGACAATATACTGAGATGAAGAACAGCACACTTTACATACACACTTCTTCAAATGAATGCAGTTCCCTGATCTGACACCTCATATATTTCACATTTAATATATGTTATATACGTTGTCGAGTGACATACTACACATTTAGTTAGTAGTCAAAACGTCTGCTGACAGATAAGGGTTAAATGTAATTTGTTTAGTGAACATCAGCATTTTAATAAGAAATAAATAAATTAACAAAACCAAGCCATAAAAAAAAAACAATCTGAACCACCTCTTTAAAAAAACTAGTTTTTCAGCAGCTTTTCTTCCTGTTCAACTTGAAGGTCTGCTTTAACTTTACTTTTGATTTCGTGACTCTAAATGTTTAGAGTTATATTTAATGCTGAATTATTGGACACTATTGAGTCAGTCTGATATAGAAGAGCACAAACACTTTAAAGGGATTAAAAATAAAGCTTTTAGACACAGTGTTTAAATGAGTGTGTTTGACTCAGTGTTTAATCTGTGTTTGAGGATTTGATCTTCAGGATCAGACATTTAAATCACACTCACACATATAAACCCTTCATCATCTCCACAAATCAGCGTAATGTAGAAGTGTTAAACTCACATGCAGAAGTACAGACGCTCTTGTGCAGCAGGAACACAATCTGAGCTCTTTCACTCTTTCACTTCACTAAAACGCACCTGTGTGATCTACAGGTGTATCCTGAAATATTATTGGCTCCACAGAGTGACACTGACATGAATATTCATGAGATTCTCCTGACTGTGGGCGTGTCCTCGAGACAACACACAAACCACTGGAGCTGAAGATATCTGTGCAGATTCTCTGAGCACGAGTGTGTTGAAGGAAGATTTAGAAAAGGTAAACAATTTAGATGAAATCTGAGAGGTCTCTGAAGAATATTTACAGCAATGTCGAACCTATAAAATAAGATTAGAGATTCATATATAAATAAGTACACCTCATACAGATCTCTGTTATATTATTATTTTCTATAGGGTGCTGTTCAATAATATTCAATAAGTGTGTTTATACAATATGTTGAAAAGGTTTAGGGATTTATTGGTAGTTTGGGACTGATTGACAGCTATACCTTATACCAGCATAAGCACACTTTACAGTCAGCAGCCATTTTGCAGGGTGCAGAGCAGTCTCCAAACACTCCAGTGGTAAACCTTCAGAAATTCAAACTCCAGGCAAGAATCATACTGTCATTACTGTGACAAAAATCACCACTGTCTTAATCAGTGCCCAAATTTTGCACAGCTAACCAGTGAAGCTAAATAAGAGATGCTGGAGGTATGGATGAAAAAATCAAGCTGCTCAATGCAGGTGAAAGGCCATCTGTAAAATTTGTAAAGGCAAACACCTAAATGTCCTACATGACCGCAACACAAAATCAGCTGAGATGAAGCAAGTTGAAATGCCTCTAGAAAGTCAGATCCTGTACCTTGATCGGCCAGCAAACGGCAGCCAGGTCATGTTGAAAATCAGTAAAGTGTTGTTACACAATGGCAAGCATTTACTGAGGGCTTATGCAATTCTGGACGATAGGTCTGAACGTACCATCTTGCTTCATAATGCAGCAGAACAACTTAAGCCTAATAGACAGGAAGAGAAGCTTTCTTTAAGGACAGTTCGACACGACACCCAAGTTATTCATGGTTCAAGAGTATTTTTCACTCTTTTTTCCAGCATATCAGCCAGACAAAAGATTCAAAATAAAGAGTGCTTTCACTGCAGCAAATTTGAGTCTGGCTAAACATTCACATCCAGTTGCCCTATTGCAAAAAAAATATAAATATCTTAAAGGACTGCCTCCTTATGCGTTTTCGCAGGCCCAGCCAGTGCTGCTTATAGGTTCTGATCATCACAACTTGATCACCCCATGGAGCCAGTACAGCAAGAGCCCAGAACTGGCAAAGGTGTACAACCAAGATGTCGAAAGGCTGGAGCAATCTGGTTATGTGATCAAATTATCACCCAAAGCAATCGAGCAAACACATGAATCCTGGTACGTACCACACCATATGGTGCACCATAATGGCTAACACAGGGTAGTGTACAATTGTTCCTTCCCGTATCAAGGCCATAACCTTAATAAGTATTTGCTGCATGGGCCCACTTTTCCTTCCACCTTGTTAGGAGAGTTGCTTCGCTTTAGAGAGGATTTTGTTGCCATCATGAGTGACATTAAAGGCATGTTCCATCAGATTTGGCTGCTCGAAGAAGAAAGACAGCTTCTTAGATTTCTGTGGAGAGACATGCATTGTGATAATCCAGTCAGCATCTATGAGTGGCGAGTTCTGCCATTTGGGACAACATGTAGTCCATGCTGCGCAACATTTGCTGTCCTCAAACATGTTCAGGAGAATACTGTGCCAGGTGAAGACACACGTGCAGCTGTGGAGCAACATTTCTATGTGGACAATTACCTGCAGAGTGTAACATCAAGTGACAAAGCATCCAAACTGGTGAACAAGCTGCAGACTCTACTTATGTATGGGGGGGTCGAATTAAGGCGGTGGGGTTCTAACATCCCTTCTGCTGTTGCTCACTTTCCTACATAAGCTAGATCTGAGAAAAAAATAGCTTTAGCTTTCTGAAAAGCAGCGAGATGTTTTTGAGTCCACCATGGGTCTACGTTAGCTCTGCCAAACAGACACACTTGGTTACAAAACTCATCCAAGGGAGCCACAAATACCCACAATGAGGTACGCCTACCAAGTCTTAGCCTGTCAGTATGACCCACCAGAGTACATAATCCCCTACACAACACTAATTAAAGCATTGGTTCAAAGGTTATGGGATAAAAAAATAAAAAAAAAACATGGGTGGGATGACCCATTGCTGCCAATGGAACTTATGCAAGCCTGGCAAGAATGGGAGAAGGAACTGCAGCACCTGAACAACATTGCCATACCACAGTGCTACACCTGCACAGAGCTAGATTCTGAGTCCTGCTTAGGAGACATCCACATATTCTGTGATGCTTCGAGTCAAGCATACGGTTCAGCAGCATATTTGAGAACACAGAGTCTTCAAGGCCAAGCTGAGGTTGCATTTGTCACAGCCAGATCACGAGTGTTCCCAAAACAACAGCTATCTGTACCCAGGCTGGAACTTTGTGCAGCACTTAGTGGAGCTCAACTAGCAAAAGTTCTAGAAAGGAAACTGACACTGAACATTCAGAAGGTTCATTTATGGAGTGACTCCAAGACAGTCTTGTCCTGGATCCAATCCGATTCATGCAGATATAAAGTGTTTGTGGGTACACGAATCGCAGAGATTCAGGAGCTGACTGAAAACAATCCAGCAGACGACATAACCCACAGCAAAACCCTTCAGCAGCTCTCAGTTCCCAGTCAGTGGCAGCAGGGTCCTCAATTTCCGTGCCAAGACTCAAGTACCTGGCCTTAAGATACAAAGAAATCAGTCCTAGACATTACTGATGAGGAGAGTGGGGTAACCTTTTGTAGCCTGACCACGATAGACTACTCTGATATAATGCAAGAATTCTCACAGTACCACAGCTTTGATCAGTTGGTGGAACATAAAGCACAAGAGCAGTTAAAGCAAACTAATCAAACCCGAGAAGTATGTGCCCAAGACCATGCAGCTGCTGAGTACTGAGTCCTGAAGCAGGCACAAGCCATGTGCTTTCCAGCTGAACTTAATGCATTAAGAGGTAACAAACCCTTACTTTCCAACAGTAGATTATTAGCCCTAGCCCCTGAGCTTGACCACTCAACTGGACTTATTAGAGTCGGTGGTCGTCTGAGACATAGTGAACTGCTTAAGCCAGATACCGTGCACACAGTTGTACTTGAACCCAAAAACCCACTCAGTCAACTCCTGATTCAGCATTATGATGAAAAACTCCATCATCCTGGCCCAGAAAGAGTGTTGGCGGAGTTACATAGAAAATACTGGATTGATCAAAAAGATATCAACTGTTGAATCGACTGAAGAAATATGGATCCTGTTAAACTGGAGAGTGAAGATGTGAAGACTGAAGAAGAGGCGCTTACAGTCAAAAAAGAAGAGTCTGAGGAACAGACAGGTCGGTTTATTAAAGCTCATTTCATCTGTGTGTTCACTAAACATCTTCAGCTAAAAGTAGCTAAAACTAGTTTTACATTCGCACAAATATTCTCAGTTCATCTCGGACTTGAACACAGACGCTATTATCCTCCACAATGGTGACACAAAAACCGTTTTGCTGTTTTTCTTTTTTTTTTTCATTTTTAGATTTTACAGAAAAATACCAGCAGCTGTGGTCGCCAGTAATCTGCTGTTTTTCACATTCATAAATTCAGTTTACAGAATATTACATTTAGACTTTCTCATTAATAATATCACTTCAGAAAATGATTCTGTGCTAATTCTGACTAGTGAAATCATATATTAAGTAAAAGTTGTTTTTATAATTGTTTGTTTTGGTACTGTGACAACTAAAGACAGGCTACTGTAAATATTGGCTCTGAAATGGCGCGTAAGAATGACTTCAACATAACATTAGCACTGTTTAATTGACTGTTAATATTGTATATTGATGGTCATTATATAATAATATAATATGATTTTACTATTTCAAATTAGCACAGAATCATTTTCTGAAGTTATTTTATTAAGGAGAAAGTCTGAATGTGTGAATAAAAGACCAACTTTACCTCAATAAATCACATTATTAGCCAACGACTATCAAAGTACAATAGTCACAGTCAAATAAACCGTGCTAATGTTGTTTAAGTCATTCTTATGCGCCATTTCAGAGCCAGTATTTAAAGTAGCCAAAATTAACAAATGTACGAATATGAAGCAACTTTACCTCAATTTATAAATCAATTCATGACTATTGTGCAGTTGTTGTTGTTTTAATATTTAAGTTATAATGAGTTAACAAAGGTTAAATGTAATATATGATAATATATGATATATACTTTGTCAAGTGACATTATATATATTAACTAAGATACTGAGTTAGTACTAAAAACGTTTGCTGACAGTGAAGGGTCAAATGTCATTTGTGTAATGAAAGTCAGCATTTTAATAATAAAAATAAATGAACACAACCAATCCTTAAAAAACAATCTAAACCACCTCTTGAAGAAACCTGTTTTGAGCAGCTTTTCTTCCTGTTTAACTGGAAGGTCTGCTTTAACTTTACTTTTGATTTCGTGACTCTGACTCTGTTCAGAGTTATATTTAATGCTGAATCATTATAAACTATTGAGTCAGTCTGATATAGAAGAGCACAAACACTTTAAAGGGATTAAAAATAAAGCTTTTAGACACAGTGTTTAAATGAGTGTGTTTGACTCAGTGTTTAATCTGTGTTTGAGGATTTGATCTTCAGGATCAGACATTTAAATCACACTCACACATATAAACCCTTCATCATCTCCACAAATCAGCATAATGTAGAAGTGTTAAACTCACATGCAGAAGTACAGACGCTCTTGTGCAGCAGGAACACAATCTGAGCTCTTTCACTCTTTCACTTCACTAAAACACACCTGTGTGATCTACAGGTGTATCCTGAAATATTATTGGCTCCACAGAGTGACACTGACATGAATATTCATGAGATTCTCCTGACTGTGGGCGTGTCCTTGAGACAACACAAACCACTGGAGCTGAAGATATCTGTGCAGATTCTCTGAGCACGAGTGTGTTGAAGCAAGATTTAGAGAAGGTGTTTGAGATGAAATCTGAGAGGTCTCTGAAGAATATTTAGAGCAATGTTGAACCTATAAAATAAGATTAGAGATTTATATATAAATGAGTACACCTCATACAGATCTCTCTGCTATATTATTATTAATTTCTATAGGACGCTGTTCAATAATATTCAATAAGTGTGTTTATACAATAGATTAGTCAGTACCAAAGGCAAAACTGAACTAACTGAACAAAATAACTGAAGATCACAGTGAAGAGAAACAGCACACACAAATGAATAATGTTTAACCAGAGGAAAAATCAAGAAAACCATTAAACTGTATTACATTCAGTTGAAATGTTGTAGTTTGTCTTTTATTTATTGTTTGCAACACATAATTTAAATGTACATGTGTTATCTCTCTATTTCTGAAGGGGTTTCCAAACTTATTTTAATCAATATATCTGTTTATCGATACTCGCTATTACAATACGGATGTTTACTATTTTGTATGGTCATTTCTCAAAATTCAGGATGAATGACAATAAAAATATAAATAATTTTCCTCAGTAACTAAGACAAAGTTTTGACGTGTCTTGGTTGTGAGAAATGAATTAATATTATTAGTAAAATCAAACTTAGCAGCTCTTATTTATTTGTTCTTTTTATTATATGTTTAAAAGTAAACATAACATTAGGGAATACATATGCATATCAAAATATTCTTCATCATTTAAATAATATTTTTATTCATTTTAATGCTTGTGAATGACTGAACCACAAATAATAAATAGTCAAATTAAATCAGAGGAGATGATTGTGCAAAATATTCTATTAATAATGTATGTAAAATGAATTTTTTTTCATGTTTTGTCCAATATCTCAAGAATTGGTGACATGTTTAGATATACAGTTGAAGTCAGAATTATTAGCCCCCCCTGAATTATTAGTACCCGTTTATTTTTTCCCCTATTTCTGTTCAACAGAGAGTAGATTTCTTCAACACATTTCTAAACATTATAGTTTTAATAACACATCTCTAATAACTGATTTATTTTATCTTTGCCATGATGACTGTCTTTGCCATATTTTTCAAGACACTTCTATGCAGCTTAAAGTGACATTTAAAGGCTTAACTAGGTTAATTATTACACACATTTTTCTCATTTTAGTTATCACTAAGAGTTATTAAGTGCGCTTTTACTACAGGAAATGCACATATACACACATTTTTATGCACATATGTTAAAGGAGGAGCATATGTTGACTGTTTTACTTGCTTTTCTATTTTTAGACTTAGAAATCTTTAGAATCACTTTTATATTCATTTGAATCTCTTTTTCTAGCACCATGAAGAGAGGATTTGCTTTTCCTAAACTTGTATTTATGCATGTGAAGTTTACATAATAATATAATAAAGTTTATAATAAAACCAGCATCTTTTAAAGAGCAATGCTCAACATAAAAACCCCAAATCACATGTTCATAAGATAAGGAAAATTGTGTTAAAATTTAATTAGCAATAAAAGCTTCAACATTAATCAAAAATTTTGGAGTATATTGGCAAAACCAGAATCAATGTAAAAATAACTTCATTAAAGCTTTCACAAAAACAGCATTCAGACTCAATATTAGTTTTACACAGACATTTTTTTTTAATGGGATAAACTCTATGAAGTCAGAAGCTTAAATCCAGAGAAACATATACTGACTGAGGTCTGGTCAGGTTTAGGAGGATAAACAGAAAGCGCTGATGTACAAACACTGCTTTTGTACAGCATGTGTAGACCAGCAGGTATTGCCCCAGTCAGTATCGTAAACTCCTGTAATGGAGGAATTGTGTATCTTGTGATAAATTCTGTAAGTGTAAATAATGTTCCTTCATTATCAAATAATTGATTCACTAATATTAGTCCGTTGTTATATCGATTGTGAAAAAATAGCGATTTATTTTTATACAGGATATTGACATTATTCCAAATAAGAAAACCATGAGGAGGAGTTGTGTTTATAAAGCTCCATGTTGGAAGCACTTGTTAGTGAAGTATAGAGAGTTTGATTAGGAGTTTTTCAATTGAATAATTACACATTAAAATAAATTCTAAAACCCCCATATGAGAGAAATGAAACAGGGGGTAATATTACAGATAGATGAAGTATTTAGAAGAAATTTTTTTCCTCTATCGCACACTGCGCCTCGTGCACTGGCTTTTGTTGTTGTTTGTGTTCGTCACAACTGAAATAGCGAGAAACGAGTGTCCAGATGTTTACTAGCTTATATTATATAATGTACTGTTCATGATCGCGCTTGCTAGATGCCTTTTTTTCCTCTATTGCGCACTGTGAAGACTCTTGCTGAAATGGCCGGGGTTGACGGGGGGCTTAGATGAACTCCAATCAACCATGTGGCCAATGGGGGGGTGGGGGGGGTGGGGGGGTGGGGGGGTGGGAGGGGGGTTGGGGTTGGACTGACTGTTAATCAGGCTAGCAGAAAGGAAAAAAAAGGTGGCTGGGTCATGCCCTCACCCTTCAGTGGATGTGGGTTGATGGCTGGCGAGTCATCTGGGCTTCTTTGGAGTGCATTTGGCTAGGACGTGTCTTAAAGGCATCAGGTGACCACCTTCCTAGAGTCTGGATTTGTTGCTGTTGTAGGGTCCACCCAGTTGGTCCAATGACGGTATCCACTGGTGGATGAAGGTTCACTGCATGTTCGGTCTTTCGAGTGCACAATGTTGATTTATATTAAACTTAGCTCATATCTGACTCCAATTTTAGTATGAGGTGGTTTAGAATATTAATATATTTATCCTCGTTATATCTGACTCCAATTATAAAACATTGAGAAGGTTATTTTGTTTCCGTTCACATTAATTTAGATTATGATTGAATATTCTTTTGATTTGTTATTATACCTTATTCTCATTTACTCAGATTCCGATAGCATCCCGAGTCTTGCACCAGCCGGGTATACAATCTCTTAATACAAGCTTGTCAGTCTTGGTCATTAAACAGAGGCGATTAACCACTCTCCTAAAAAGGCAGAACCCTACTTACTCAATTTAGGAGATTTTTATGTGGTCCCCATAGATCTGTTATCTACTTAATAAAGACAAAGTATTTTAATAATAATCGCACAGGATTATAAGTTTGTAGATGAAGGCCTAAATATCCACATTTAAAGTAGTTTCAACAATATTTTGTTGTTCTAAATAGTTGGCCTTATACAGTCTAAGTATACTTGAATTAATGCCAATTTGTTAGTCGGATCTCTAACAACATTGTAAAGCGTGCCACGCTGCTCCGTCTAACATGTTTTAGTCCGTTACTAACCTGTACAGTGGCTTGTAGTGCTATGGACAACAACATTTACCAGTGATAATAACACAAGGTTCAAAACATAATTTATTAGTCAGGTAAATTTATTATGCCAAATTCAATGAGTTAATTCATAAACGATCAGAGATGTATAAAGTACTAGAGAACCATACTTAAGTAAAAGTACAAGTGCTTTATCAAAAATTGACTTGAGTAGAAGTAGAAGTGCTCTTTAAGCACCATACTTAAGTGGAAGTACAAAAGTATTCAACATTTTTTGTACTTAAGTATTGCAAGTAGTTTATTTTAAAATTTACTACTCAAGTACTGAAAGTAAAAGTACAAGTATTGTGTAATGTAGTTATTAAAGAAAGCAGTCAAAATACACTAATTGTTTTGTTTATTTTAAAAATCTTTTAAAATAATTCAGCAGAACGAAAAGAAACATGGCTTATGATACTGTTTTTCTCTGTAAATATTTTCTATGGTACAAGAGCTCACATCGTCAGGCCCTTTTACCAGAAAATGCCTTCACTGATGAGATCATTCAGCCTGTTCACTCACATACATACTCTCTCTCTCTCTCTCTCTCTCTCTCTGTCATACACACACACACACACACACACACACACACTGCCCTGCACACACCTAAATGTACACTCTCTCCCCACTCTCACACATTCATACACTCTCACACACACAGTTCTCTCTCTATCTCTCTCTTTCACACACACATTTTTGTGAATTGTGGGGACATTACATAGGTTGCAATTGTTTTTACACTCTCTTACACACACACACACACACACACACACACACACACACACACACAGGTAAAATCACACTGTTGTTTTCTCTTATTCACACATTATTCACTCTCACTCACACACACACTCACACTTTGGGAGTTTTGAAGTTTGATTGGTTAATACCACAATAAACAGGAGTTCTGTCTTCTGGAAGCACTCGTGAAACTAAACTAAACAAGCAAACTAAATCCTGCTTCACTAATTCACTTGATTTTGATTGTATTGTAAAAAAACAGGAAAATGTGTGTATTACTGTGTTAAATGAAAATCTGAAATATTTTATGGCTTATGGCTATGATTTAGTAATAATTTTTATTTATTTTTATTATGTTTTTAATGAAATTGGTCTTACAGTTCATATTTTCTGTAGTATATTTATTAATTCTGGTACTTTTACCATAAACCAACATCTCAACCATTTGGTAGAGGCTGATATTTTAGAAATAATGTGATGTGTTGAATAAAAATGCACTGATTGTGTTAACTAGCAACATTAGGAGTTAAGAAATGCAATCAAAAAAATTTCTATTGCTTTTGTCTTGGTGTGACAGTTAAAGGGTTTTTTTTAAATACAATTTTGTCCTTTAATACAGCAGTCAGATATACAAACTGTGCCCTTAATTTGACCTGCTCAAAGAAAACACTCTTTCTGGATGTATCAAACAAAACTCATGCACAGAAGACAGCATGAGCATTTACAGCTAATAAACTCATGTCAATATTATCCCGCCTGCTTTTTGAGCGCTGACAGGTGGGTCTTACACGGCTATGCGCTGTTCACCCATGGCGGGAACAATACGCGATTATCACAGGTAATAGACACAGTGGAGAAAACTTAATTGCACATGAGACACGCTCATGTCTGGATCCACAGCTTTAACAGCTAAGAATATAGGAAAAGTTACCTTACAAACTGGCCAGCGGGTCAAATGTCCAAAGTGAGATAGCGAGAGATAGGCAGGGGTGAAGTTTTACAACATTTCTCCCTAATAGTAAACTAGCGGGTGGTATGCTGTGCCGCCTCGCCCTCGCGCCTCCGTCCTTCGCCATAGTATTGCGACATCGCGCACAGGAGATAAATGACGTCATCACGTAATAACCGGTTATGACCTATTACTGAACTGATATCAATCATTTTGACACCCCTAGTAACGAGTAACAATGCAGCACATAAAAAATCTATCGGAGTAAAAGTATTAAACTCATGGAAAATATGTACTTAAGTAAAAGTGGAAGTAGGAGAAAAAAGTAATACTCTAGTAAAGTACAGATACTGCCTTTTAGTACTTAAGTACAGTAGTGAAGTAGTTCTACTTCGTTACTATACATCTCTGTAAACGATCAATACAAAACATCAAATTATCAAAGACAAATCCAAGATGAAAAGATGCATATCCTGACTTTGAAATATACATAACATGGAGCAGGCCCTATGTTATGGGCTGATCTGGTTAGGCAGAATCGCCCTGAGCCTTTCTCAAACCTTACCTTAAATAATCCAAGAATTCCCTCAAGGAAGGGGGTGTGTGTATAACAAAAGGCATTCACACTTAGTGGAAAAGTCACACCCTTCACAGTGGTTCAAAAGATGCCTGAAGTTAAATATTTATTGTTTTGATTATATCTATTTCTGAGAGAATGAGACCATTGTACCAATCGCACTGAGACATTTCAAATGATATCAAACATGATAGTTAAAGTCAGTTTGGTTAATCTAGAACATTCAAACATTGAAATGACCATATGTGTGAGATGGGGTGGATGAAGCCGAGTTTCAGCGGGCTCAGATGCAAATGCAGCAGGAACTGGTTTTTCCCGCATTCCCACCTGCTGGGTTGTGGAGTCACCAGTCTCTGTTTTCAGCTCATGTTTTGAATGGTCAAAGATATCAAAATATTTGCAATATTTCAACTCTTACACTGTAAAAGCTCTTTGTGCATCTGTGATGGCTGCTTATATTTTGAAAAATAGTATACAGAAATGAGAGAAAGTAATTCAACACCTTTAATACATTTTTTAAGACTCTTTCGACACATTTAAAGACCTTATAACCGCTTTTCAACCAGAAATGCTGGCGAGATTTATCTTATAGAATATTTACAAAATATTAAATGTAAGAAATTAATCCAAACTAAAACACTCGTATACGGAAAACATGTATATAAAAAACTAGCCGATTCGAAAGGTTGTCACCTATAGAGCTGCAAAATAATGGTGTTGCAGTAAACAAGCAGCAAGCTGTCAAATCTTAGTAGAATTCTACTGATTACATAACTACCTAGTATTCTGATATTCACAGCTTGAATACAGTCAAACTTTAGCATACAAAGATACCTTGTACAAAAATTAATTTTATTACCTTCCAAAGGAATATAAGATTTTCTAATACTTTAAAGGCCCCCAAACTTCTCTATATTGACTTATCAACTCCCAACACCCTCTAAGCCCCCACAGATGCCCTGTTTATAAGTGACTGGGAGAAGCCTGTGTGGCAAAGAACTGCTATAAAGCATCTCTAAATCAGAATTGTGTTACTTTGTGTCATCTATAAATAGAGAAGGGTGTGTGTGGGGGTGGGGGGGTGCAGAGGGAGAATAAGGCTCGGCGGAGCAATTCTGCTGTTACAGAGGTGCAATGGTAGTCAGCATTGGAGCATTATGAGTGCTTAATATAGTCAATAGTGATATGAAGAGTAAATAAAAGAGGGGCACAGCTATAGCGCCGCTGCAGTGGTGCTTTAGGTGAATGTAACTTGGCAGGGCGTCTCCTCTACTGTTGCAGAGGTGCACTGGTAGTCAGTGTAGTATAGTCATGCATGTTCCCGTAAGAATGTAAAGCCCTGTCGTTAGTGATATGTAGAGGTGAGAGTAAATAAGGGGTCGGCTAGAACGTCGCTGCAGTTGCGCTATATGGGATTGTAGCTCAGCTAAGCGTCTCTGCTGCTGCAGAGGTGCAGTGGGTCCGTGTGGAGGCAATGTGTGCTCCTGCATAAGCATATGCTGCTGTATTTATGCAGGGGAGTGTGATGATACTGGTATGGGAAGCTTATATATGAGCTTGATTAGAGCGTTGCTGCTACGGCAATTGAAATTTGTGTGACCCCTAAATGGGTCAGAGCTGGTGAATAAGAGTGAATGGAAGTAAGGAATAATTGGAGTTTGGAGGGAAAATTAAAGGAAGAAAAGAGGGAAAGAGGCCTAGAAATGCATGTAGGTGGAGGTCTGCTGGAGAGGATCAGCTGGGCTTCCCTGATAAGGTTTTACTCTCTTGAGGTATAAAAAGCTAAGAGGGTTTGAAATGGGTGTGTGTGTGTGTTTGGTGGTGGTGGGGGGGCGGGGGGAGTTTTTCATCCTGCAGTTAATCAGCTATGCTGTGGTATAATGTTGGATGAAATTTTGATGTTAGCTCAGAACATCTCAAAACCAAAGTCTAGAGTGAATATGGCATTAAGGGTGTGGGCTGAAGATGAATTTGCATACGTGAATCAGAAACATTTCCATTCAATAAATGTGCAAATAAAATATGATGCACAGACTTATTAATGATTCCTATTTGTCTTCTTTGTGATAAATAGTAGGCAAAATCTTATATGCAAAATGAGTTCATCAGACGCTGGATTCGAAGGGTTGAGTTCATGCTCCTGCATTTTACGAGCTGCGCCACAGAGACAGTTATGAGTACTGCAACATTTTACACATATAAATCACACTTTTTCCTGTTTACTACATTCAGTGCGATGTTCAGACCCAACTGTGTTAACCGCATCAGCTAAACTCTCCCACTCAATTTATTTATTTTTGTTATTAATTCCGGTGGACAAACAAATAACACCAAATAACACCGTTTTTCTCCGGTCTACCTCCGAAAGGAGCACCTCTAATTCACATTCTGTTCAAAGTTTCTCGTTTCGCATGCTTTTGCCATTGCTTTTACCTTTGGTTTTGCCAAAGTAGAGTCATTAGCATATTCAGGAGGCAGGGAGGGGTTTTGTGCTCATGCATGTTGCGCTCAGTTTTACGTTCATTTGGATGTACAAAAGAATATGCGTGGGATTTAGCGTACGCAGTGTTTCATACATCTGAATTTCATACTTCTGAAAAATGTACACATTTACAGCTTTGTGCGTACGCAACATTTTAGTATGATTTCCACGCAAGTCTTCGTACATGAGGCCCCTAATGTGCCAGCGTCTTGCGGGGATTCAGGCTTGATTGCAGGTGAAGTTTTGAGGAGAGCAGGGTTCTGGCTGGAGGAGTTGTTGTTTGTTTGTTTGTTTTTCATGTCGGAAGGTTAAATGATGCTGAAGCATAGGTTAAATGCTGGAGCGTTTAAAGAGGGAAGCATTCTTCCAAAACGAAGATGGAGCAATAAGGAGAAAGTGAACCATTTATATTAAGCTAGGATCACTCTGATTGGATTACTACTGATAACGGATGTGTGGCCAGCAGTGCTCAATCATATCACGTGCTCCTCTCGAAATTAGTTTATGAAACATCTCTTAAGCTGCATCGAATGAGCGAAACTCTGTAGACACTAATCAGATTTGTACGGTTTCGCTCCTGTGTGAATCCTCTATTGTGTTTTCAGATGTGTTAAGTGATTAAACCTCTTGTCACATTGTAAACACTTGTGCGGTCTCTCCAGTGTGAATCGTCTCGTGCAGTTAAAATTTTGGAGCTGTAATAAAAGTCTTCTCACACTCAAAGCACATATACTCTTTCACACCAGTGTGGATCTTCATGTGGTCATTAAGGTTTGCTGATTGGTTGAAACTCTTCCCACACTGAGTAGATGTCAATTGTTTCCCTCCAGTGTGGGTCTTCATGCGTTTATTAAGGTCTGAGGAGTTGCTGAAACTCTTTCCACACCGAAGCTGCAATCACATTAGAGTTTTAGCATGGAAAATTCTGTTGTACGGCACTGCAAAAAGGGGCGGGATTAAACAAGATTTTTAGACCTTAAAAAGGAGAGCGTTTGGTTCATATTTTATATTTCTGTCCAGAGAAGTCATGTTTTGATCTTCGATAGGTCTCACACTGTCAAGTGATGTGATTTCGCAGGTCAGAGTTCACCAAGCTTGAACTTGAGTGAATGGTTTCTCTACAGTACGGCTCATCATGTTTTAGGGAATCAACCTACATTTTAAGATCGATCAGGGTTTATTAGCTTATTTCAATGTACCGGATCTTAAAGATTTGAATCATTGATTTGACTCAATTGAGTCAGACTGAATCAGGTTAAAAGATTCACACTTTATTTACCATTTGTCCTGCAAATAGAAGTCATCGTATCTTACCAATCTTGTTAATATTATTTATGTGGCCAACGATAATAACATAACACAGTATTGAGTTAACTTTTAGCAAGGTAACAAGATCTACAGCTCGAGGCAATGACTTAGAAACACATAAACAAGAACACAATTCTTACAAAATGAGAACAAAGATTTATTGAGCTACACTACGATACATGAAACTAACTACGTAATAAGCAAACAAACAAACTCGCACACACACATACACACAGAGGCAGGTTAGAGGATATAAAATGATTTGACAACCATCCTAAATTAATTCTAATACTTCTAACAAGATCTTAGAATAACACCTGAGAAACCACAAAAGCAGAGATATGGCTTATCTTTAACTGTTTACGATCAATCTGCCCCAGATCAGTAAGAGACAACGTCTGTTTGTTACTTGCACTTTTGCTGAAGATGAATCTCCCTCGCCAGCTGGCCTTGGGGAAACACGGTGCTCCTGATTGGCTGGTGGCTTCTGTGACGTCCTTGGAATTCCCTCGCTCGTGGGTGGGTAGTTTTGGGTTACTGAGGTGACAGACTGCTGAAAGTCGGTTTGCGGAAGTTCGTGCGGTTTCAAAGCAAAGTTTCTTTGTTGCAGGGTGTTTTTAAGTGACCTGGTCTGATCCATCCCTATGGCACTGTCTGCCAATGAGCAGTTGCCATGAAGGGCGGGGCCACACCGTGGGCCCACGTAGAAAGGGTCAATCATTAACAGACTGCATGTAGATTTTACATGGTAAAACTCTTGCAAGATTGAAACTATCTTAAATAAAATGTTACAAGACAAATACTGTTTGTACTACTAGTTCTCATTTACACCAACATAGGGCTGGGCGATTTGGCAAAAAAAAAAAATCTAGGTTTTTTTATAAAGTTTGACCGATTCACGATTTCGATTTTTTTTTTTATTGTGTTACTAGTCTTCTCAAAACATTACAACAACATGACTGAAGTAACACTCTCTTTAAAAGTAACTTAAACCATCTGGTTAAGGAACATTGTATTTTTAATGGCCATGTCATACAAAAATCGGTCAAGGTGTAAAAAAATGTTAAACAAATTAACGAGTTAAATAGCGTTGCTGACGATTTGAATAAGAAATATTTGTGTAAATATTGCACTTGCAGGAATACAGAGGGATTTTTTGCATGTTTTGCTGAGCCTCGGAAAGATTGGCTGTCAGCTCGGTTTTGACTTTTTCTTCTGATTAAATGACAGGTTGTAATGATGCAGCCTTTTTCTTAAAAGAAAAAAGGACTGAACATGGAAACTGTAAAGCCTAATTTAACCTAATGTGTGAAGTTGTGGACGCAAAGCAGGAGCAAAAACAAGTACCAGATGTGTGTCTAATATAAATTAATATATTTAATATATTTTTCTTTTTTTCCCCTTTTAAATACCGATCATTTGATGTGCTTTGCTCCACTCTCTGTATCATGCTGCCTGATCTGTCTTGTTTTCAACTTGGTCCGCTAAATGACGTCATGGGGGCGGGTACTTTCCTTTTCACTGCTACTGGCCCTCTCCTCTGCTTGTGTTCAAACCAAAAGATCGGCGCAGTTTTTCACATGGCAGGCTTTTACATCCTTCAAACATGTTGAGATCGAGTTTATCGACTTGATAAGGTAATATGTCTTGACAATACACACAGACGTGACTCAGACTAATGCAAAGTAAAATCCTACATGACTTCACGCTTTAACAGGCAGTCAAGCAGGTCGCACACCAGAAGCGCCGCGACACATGACAGTTTAAAGTATCACACACCAGACGCGCACATTCGCATAATATTTAACATGAAACTAATCAGATGGCGCTCTGTGGCGCGGCTGAAATATGACCTGCGTCCTGAATCGTGGTGCGGCGAGTCACCGAGAGGCGCTTCTGGTGTGCTTCCAGCTTCATACAGAGTGAACCAAAGCGCATTGGTGCCATTATAATGTATTAAATATATATATATATATATATTTTTTTTTAAATCGCAATTTCTCAATTTGATTCAAAATTAAATCGTCTGAAAACGTAAATTCGAATTAATCGAAAAAAATTTTTGAAAAATCGCCCAGCCTTACATCAACAGATTGCAAATGTCACTACCTTTCATTCAAGACCAGATATCATACATTTCAGACAAATACAGATCAATTTATTCTGCTTTAAGGGTTAAAACAACACATCGATTAACCTGGTTGGTTGAAATAACCACAGCATATGAGGAACATTATGGTTTATTATTTAAAGATACATCTGCCTTAGTTCTAACATTTTAAAAGATTGTCTTTCATTTGTATGCATTAATGTTTCTAGAGATTTTTTGTCTCTACAAAATTGTGCATCTGACAGGATGTGCCCAAAGCACATGACCATGTAGAGGAGTCATTTAAAAGTCTTGTGAGGCGGTTCCTGCTGAAAATCCTGTAAAGCCCCTTTATTAAGTTTAAATCATTTACTAATTTTGCTGAAGGGTACCTGGAACATCTGCGGCCAAAGTATTGGTCAGAATAACTCAAAATCAATTGGTGCTTTGTTATCGTGATGGTTTAAGCCCTTAAGCCTGTTCAATGACTGAGACAATTTGCAGATGCCCAAGATTTCAGATTCAACTCGTGTTGACCACTGCAATATGCCCATGAGTTCCTTCAACGTGTTTATAAAAGAATGATGATTTGCTAAAACTCTCCCCACACTGAGTGCATGTGAATGGTTTCTCTCCAGTGTGGATCATCATGTGATAATTAAAGGATGATGATTGGATGAAACTCTTCCCGCACTGAGTGCATGTGAATGGTTTCTCTCCAGTGTGGATCTTTATGTGTTGATTAAGGTGTGATGAGCAGTTAAAACTTTTTCCACAATGAGTGCATGTGAATGGTTTCTCTCCAGTGTGGACCCTCATGTGTTGATTAAGGGATGATGACTGGATGAAACTCTTCCCGCACTGAGTGCATGTGAATGGTTTCTCTCCAGTGTGGATCTTCATGTGTTGATTAAGGTGTGATGAGCAGTTAAAAGTCTTCCCACACTGAGTGCATGTGAATGGTTTCTCTCCAGTGTGGATCATCATGTGATAATTAAGGTGTGATGATCTGTTGAAACTCTTCCCACACTGAGTGCATGTGAATGGTTTTTCTCCAGTGTGGATCATCATGTGATAATTAAGGTGTGATAATCTGTTGAAACTCTTCCCACACTGAGTGCATGTGAATGGTTTAGCTCCAGTGTGGATCCTCATGTGGTGATTAAGGTTTGATGATTGGTTGAAACCCTTCCCACACTGAGTGCATGTGAATGGTTTCTCTCCAGTGTGGATCATCATGTGATAATTAAGGTGTGATGATCTGTTGAAACTCTTCCCACACTGAGTGCATGTGAATGGTTTAGCTCCAGTGTGGATCATCATGTGGTGATTAAGGTTTGATGATTGGTTGAAACTCTTCCCACATTGAGTGCATGTGAATGGTTTCTCTCCAGTGTGGATCATCATGTGAATCTTAAGTTTGGATTTGCTTGCCAAACTCTTTCCACACTGAGTGCAGGTGAAACGATTCTTGTCTCTCCTTTTTAAAACACCATCAGTCTGTAAATGAGTTTTTTCCTCAATTTTGACATGATGTTTCTCCTCTTTACTCCCCTCATTCTCTTCAATTAGGTCTGAAATAAATAAAACATTAGTTTTCATTAAGTCTTAATACTCTCATCAAAAGCTGAAAAGTGAAAAGACACTGGAAACGTTCGAGGTTACTAAAGTAACCCTTCGTTCCCCGAGGAGGGGAACGGAAGCACTATAAGTGGATTTGATGTTCTAAATCCACGTATGGGAGGATTCGGTTCAGAAGCCGCTCGTCTGAAAGAGTATTGAACGGGCCAATGAAAGCAATGAATTGGCAGCGCAAGCCTGCGCAGGTGTACTGCATAGCCAATTAACTGAGCATATAAGCACACCTGGCGCCAGCAGACGCTATCCTTTTTAAGCTGAAGAGACTTTTAACAGCTAAGGGACAGTCATTATGGCGACGGAGTATAGTGCTTCCGTTCCCCTCCTCGGGGAACGAAGGGTTACTTTAGTAACCTCGAACGTTCCCCTTCGGGGGAAACTCCAGCACTATAAGTGGATTTGATTTTCTAAATCCACGTATGGGAGCCCATTGAAAGCGCCATAATGACTGCACCTTACCAACACCCATCATGAGAGGGCAGTCAGGCAAGGGTGACGCACTTAACCGTGGCGGAAAAGCATATGGGGATCACCAGCGGGGATGGCCATAGCAGGCACCTATACCCAAAACACGGACTGACCAGCGGGCAGACCTACAACGTAGTGGGCCAGCAAGTGACTCCTCCGCTGAGTCACTGCTGGGGGCCTCGGAGGAATCTGCAGGGCTCACCGAATGGGGAACTTTACTGACAGACAGGAGGGTGCACATCTCTCCGTGTTCGGGAAAAAAAGGCACCGCAAGCGTGCTACAACACCTACCGAGTTGTTTCCTCAATCACCAAAGGTCCCTAACACCCTTGAGGAAACCGGCTCCACTCGCAGATTATAAAACCTTGCAAATGTGTTGGGTGTCGCCCAGCCCGCATCTCTACAAATGTCTGTTAAAGAAGCGCCGCGCGCACACGCCCAAGAGGATGCAACGCTCCGAGTGGAGTGCGCACGCACTCCCGGGGGGAATGGCTGACCTCTGCTCAAATAAGCACATGAAATGGCCTCCACAATCCAGTGGGATAAACGTTGTTTAGACACGGCACTTCCCTGCTGCCGTCCGCCATAACACACAAAGAGCTGCTCAGAAGATCTAAAGTTCTGAGTACGGTCCACATAAATGCGCAGGGCATGAACTGGACAAAGTAAGGACAGGGCTGGGTCTGCCTCCTCCGGGGGCAGCGCTTGCAGGGTTACTACCTGATCTCTAAAGGGAGTGGTAGGAACTTTGGGCACATAACCCGGGTGGGGTCTTAGGATAACGTGAGAAAAATCCGGCCCGAATTCCAGGCACGAGTCACTGACCGAAAATGCCTCCAGGTCCCCGACCCTCTTAATGAAGGCCAACGCGACCAGCAGAGCTGTCTTCAGGGACAGAAATCTTAAAGATACTGTATGTAGTTGCTCGAAGGGATCAAATCGCAGGCTCGTGAGAACGAGGGCGAGATCCCAAGAGGGCGTGAGAGGGGGGCGAGTTGGATTAATTCGCCTAGCGCCTCTGAGGAACCGGATGATGAGGTTATGCTTTCCCACGGTGCCGCCAACCACCGCGTCATGATGAGCGGAGATGGCGGCAACGTAAACCTTGAGAGTGGAGGGCGACAGCCTACTGTCCAGCTTCTCTTGAAGGAAAGAGAGCACAACACTGATCTGGCAAGATCAGGGGTCTTCTCAGCGAGAGACACACCACTTCACTTCAGGGCATAGGCGCGCCTCGTGGAGGGGGCTCTAGCCTGAGTGATGGTATCAACCACCGCGGGCGGCAGGTTACCGAAGTCTTCCTCGCGTCTATGGACCACACGTGGAGGTTCCAGAGATCAGGGCGAGGGTGCCAGATGGTGCCTTGTCCCTGAGAAAGTAGGTCCTTTCTCAAAGGTATCTGCCATGGGAGGGCCGTCGCGAGGAGGGAGAGCTCTGATATCCAGGTCTGGTTGGGCCAGAGGGGCGCAACTAACAGAACCTGTTCCTCGTCCTCCCTGACCTTGCACATTAACTGCGCGATCAAGCTCACTGGGGGAAACGCATACTTGCATATGCCCCGAGGCCAGCTGTGGGCCAGTGCATCCGTGCCGAGAGAGCCCTTGGTCAGGGAATAAAACAACTGGCAATGAGCGTTCTCGGGGGAAGCAAACAGATCGATCTGGGCCTCCCCGAATCGCGCACGATGGACGCTCTCGCGAGCGAGGTCATGCCTACAGCGCGCGCGCGCGATCAGTTCTCTCCGCTCGCTCGCTGGTTCTTCTCTCTGCTCGCGCGAAACAGATTTGATTTTTGTCAGTCCTGGGGCGGGACTTGGTGTACTTGTTATCTCTAACGCTATTGGCTACTCTGCCTTTCCGGAAGTTAGCCGGGATTGGACGCAGGTAAGCTAGTTTCCCCGTTAAATAAAAATATATAGGATATCTTATCATAATGTCACAATGTGAAACTAATAGACTCACTTTCTCAGTAATAATAGGTGGAGACTTACTTTCAATAATGAGATATTTCTTGTAATAATTAATCTCATAATAATGCCTATTCTTACCATCATGACCAAGTCATATAATGACATATCAAAATAATGAGATATATTTCTGTAACAAACTTTATTACTTTGGAGAGAAAGAGAGAGTTATACCATGTGGCAAAAGATCTCTCCATTAAACAGAAATTGGGAAAAAAATATACATGGGCTAATAATTCAGGACGAATAATTCAGACTTTAAATGTGTGTTTTGAACCATTTGATGAAGTTTAGCACCTACATTTAAACTAAACTCAAGCCAAATTTATGAACATGAACTCACGTGTTCAAATTTATAAAAATCTTTTTTTTCTTAGACTCATTGTCCTTGACTCATTTTCTTATGAAGAACAAGTCAGAATAAATTGGATGGACAATAGTATACAAAATAGGCTACACATGCATGAAGTGCATAAAGTACAAAGGTTTATAGTAAATATATTGCCATTAGTCATTCCACTAAACAGTTAAAGTCAGAATTATTAGCCCGCCTGAATTATTAGCCCCCTGTTTATTTTTATCCTAATTTTTATTTAATTGAGAGATTTTTTTCAAACATTTCTAAACATAATAGTTTTAATAACTCATTTCTAATAACTGATTTATATTATCTTTGCCATTATGATAGTAAATAATATTTGACTAGATATTCTTCAAGACACTTCTATACAGCTTACAGTGACATTTAAAGGCTTAACTAGATTAATTAGGCAGGTTAGGGTAATTAGGCAAGTTATTGTATAACGATGATTTGTTCTGTAAACTTTTGAAAAAAATAAATAGGTTAAAGAGGCTAATAATATGGACCTTAAAGTGTGTTTTTTAAAAAATTAAAAACTACTTTTATTCTAGATAAAATAAAACAAGAAATAAGTGGGATAATAATTCTGACTTCAACTGCATATGTGACCTTTAAGATGTGGGCATGTTGTATGAAAAAGTGGTATTTGTATGCCTCTGAATTGGAATAATGTAATGGATAGTGAGTAAAGCCAAACGAAGACTGTAGAAATTAAATTGTTGCTCAATAGGTGGCGATAAACACCCATCTGAATGTCTGTCACTGTATTCTTTATGTTTGATTGGGCTAATCATTTTTGATTGAAGTCTTTATATGCAGGTTATTCAATCATTAACTAAAAATGAGATTGAAAAATAAAAATTATATATATATATATATATATATATATATATATATATATATATATATATATATATATATATATTTTTTTTTTTTTTTTTTTTTTTTTCCACTGATCTATATTACAAAAAAATTTAATAATTATAATAATATACAAAGCTGCACTGCACATCTGCATTGTATGGAAAGATCTAAAAACCAAACAAACTCTTCTGAAGACAATATTTCCTAGAAAGATCAACCCCAAGTGTCATAATGAGCTCTGCTGTTGTGGTTAATAATGAAGTAAAATACAACAAACCAGACAAGTGCTGCACGGGACAAATCAAATGGGTTCAGAAAGTCATGTTACAAGAATGCAAGTCATTATTTTAGAAGATTAATTATCATCATTTGACTGTTTCTCGAGATTGAATCCTCATAAAGTTCTCAGAAAGTTTCTTATGATTATGACTTGCAAATTGTATATATATTTAATGGCGTGATCTTTTAACCTGCGTCCAATCCCGGAACTTCCGGAAAGGCAGAGTAGCCAATAGCGTTAGAGATAACAAGTACACCAAGTCCCGCCCCAGGACTGACAAAAATCAAAACTGTTTCGCGCGAGCAGAGAGAAGAACCAGCAAGCGAGAGGAGAGAACTGATCGCGTGCGCGTGCTGTAGGCATGACCTCGCTCACGAGAGCGTCCACCTTGCGCACAGATGATGATGTGCGCGCGCGGGACTTGTTTTCTCGCGCTGGATCAGTTGAGCACACGCATGAAGATCCCCTGTGCGCTCGCGAGCTGTAGTTTTCTCGCGTGTAGACCTGTAATCTGCTCACGGTTCACTTCTCCTCGCGCGCAAACATCACCGCTGCGCTCGATTAATATTGGCATTGATTTGCCGTCATATACAAAAATCTATTTGTAATAAAGTTCACGGCCATTTGGCCGCCGGGAAGAAAGAGGCGGAGAACCGACGCAGGTTTAAATTATTTATTAATAACAGGGACGGCAGCTCCTCATGGAGACTGCCGTCTAAACAAAAACAAATGGATGGCAGCTCCTCATGGAGACTGCAGTCAAACTGAAAGCAAAAGTAACACAATATGCCCGGGCCCGGTCCTCTCTCGCCTTTCTCTGCCATCGTTCCTCCTCTTATAGTCCAGAGCTCCTTATGTGTGATTCAAGGCCGTTGCGCACCACAGGTGCATCCACTTACGCGGCGGCCTCATTCCGTTCCCACGGCTCTCGGCCACACCCCCTCACCACATACTGTAACACGGTTCTTTGTGTGGGAAGAAGACAGGGTCGGTGTTGAGGTAAGTGACAATTTTTATTATTATTTGCAATGTGTCAACGACAGCTCCCAATGTGCTGGTTGTCGCTCGGCTCTCTCTGCCATCGTTCCACCTTTTATAGTCCAGAGCTCCTTCCGTGTGATTCGAGGCCGGGGCGCACCACAGGTGCATCCACTTACGCGGTGACCTCATTCCGTTCCCACGGCTCTCGGCCACGCCCCCTCGCCACTCTATTCAGCAAAAATAGTATTTAAGTAAAGTCTTTTTTTTCTTTCGCTCAGCCGAGCCTTCTGTTGCTGTGTGAAGCAGCCTCCGTCAGTCACCTTTTCTTTCCCCACCCCTTGCTTCTGAATGTCATACATGCGCGCATGCACTGCGGTCTCATGAGGAAACGCAGCTTTTTGACATAAAGGTCTTCTTGTTCCCAAATACAAATACTTTTTTTTAAGTATTTGTTTGAAATAAGTATTTGTAAAACACACCCTATTCGTGCCTTTCCGAATACCGTATTCGGGTTCGGCTCTACCCCTAGGGTGCACGTTATCCATCTGTTATTCATAAATCATTCTCAGTTTATGTTGTTTACGAGGCTTGGATGAAGTGGACAGGTAAGAAGGTCACGTGACATACATTTTGCAATACTTAGGACTACTCTTCTGTATAGTACATTAGGTTAAGGGCGAGCGCCACCCCTTGTACTTTTTGGATAGATAGATAGATAGATAGATAGATAGATAGATAGATAGATAGATAGATAGAGAAAACAGTCAGGACTCGGAAGACTCTTCGCATGTTAATTATATTGTTTACACATAGTTGGTTTGCTAGATGCTTCTGGGGAGTTAGATTTAGTTTGAGTTTTGTTCTTTTCATATCTTTAGCGCCGCCCGCATCCCTTCTGCCAGCTCTGCTGTTTTGTCCCATCTTTGTATTTGTCTCAGTGTTGTATGTATTGTAAATGGTATATATTTGCTTTACTTAATGTTTCTTTATTTTGGACTAATTCGTTGTTTTCGTTCACTTTTGGGAATTGTAAATAAAGTCACATATTTTTGGTATTACTTTGGTTGTCTTGCACTTATTCACTGTTTGTATAAATATATTTTAATTACCTATAAATGTCAAACACCACCATCACCTAGACTAACATCAGAGGTATGTAACTCTGGCCAAAGTATCCAACTGCTGTTTACATTTCAGTGAGGATGAATTATAAATATTTTTTTTGTGGCACACATCTCTGCTACTGACTGATCCTGCAGAGGATTGTGGGTAAATCTCTGCTCAGTTTCTCAGTTTCACTGTTGATCCACGCTCAACCCAGAACCCAGGATAGAGTGGCTCAGTGAATGTGGTCTGGACTGAGTGGATGATGCTCATTGTGTCTCTATAGATGTTGTAGAAGATAAGAGTTCCTGCACTGTGATCCACAAACACTCCTATTCTACTGATCTGCTTTAATGGGAGATCAGTGTATTTGTTATTGTGTATGAAATAGAGTCTGCCATCATAGAAGGTTAAAGTCCAGGACTGAGCATTACGTCCAAACCAATGGTTATTACTGTCTACTTTCCTGTTGATTCTCTTATATGACACTGCTATATCCACATCTCCACTGCAGTCAATCTCCCAGTAACAGCGTCCACACACACTCTCTCTGCTCAACACATAAAAATGATGAATAAATCTGTCTGGATGATCAGGATACGGCTGTTTCTCTCCCACACGGGTCAGCTTTCTGTTCTCCTCAGACAGAATGAGTTCAGGGTGTGCTGTGTTTGGATCCAGTGTGAGGAAACAGGCATCTGAACACAAGAACACACACATTTATAACCACAACAACACTCACTACAGCAGTGTTCATGTGTGTGTGTGTGTGTGTAGACGTACATTTGCGTGGTCCTGCTGAAATCCTCTTCTCTCCTCCATGATCCAGACTGTAAACACACACAGATTGCCCTTCAGTCAGTAACACACTGCACACACGTGAAGTTTCATAAACTAATTTCGAGAGGAGCACGTGATATGATTGTGCACCGCTGGCCACTCATCCTTAATCAGTAATAATCCAATCAGAATGATCCTAGTATAAATGGATCACTTTCTCCTCATTTTCATTTTGGAAGACTGCTTCCTGCTACAAATGCTCCAGCATTTAAACTACGCTTCAGCATCATTCAACCTTCTGGCATGGAAGAACAAACAATCAACAACAACAACAACAACAACTTCTCCAACCAGAACCCCGCTCTCCTCAAAACTCCAGCAGCTGCCTCGCCAGCAATCGAGCCAGAATCCCCGCAAGAAGCCGGCATATCAACTCTTCCATCTTCTACTTCATCTGCTCCTCACTACACAAGCCACAACCTCGTCTAAACTTATGACGCCGGCGATTCAAGCCACTGGAGAGAAGCCGAACTCACAGATCACCTAACGTTAGCGGTCCACTTTCGGTAATGTGCATGCTTTAGAGGGAAGTCTGGCGAGATCAGCGTGAATAGAACGCTTTAAATGAAGAACTCACCTCTCAGCCTCCCGCTGGTCAGCAGATCCATTACATTCCCACAGCCGAAATAGTTCGAAGGCAAATGACAAGGCAATCTAATCCATAAACATATGTCCACAACACCTTCATTCGTCGATATACATCCATGAAAAGGTGCACTGATATCCAAACCAGTTGCTGGTGAGAGTGGAGCCATACTTTCACGCATAAACATTGTAGCGATCTGATCTACAAAATGGCCGCCGGCCTTTGCACTCTGAACTCTTGACCGTGACTCCAAGGAGCCAATAGCTTAAAGGGGAAGTATCACCATCCAATGAGCTTTCCAAAACTGGAGACGGTCCCGCCTTCTCTCCCGACAAATTCATGAATGGACTGCGTGCAGAGACTTTGATTCCGGCCAAATAAGCTTAAGATTTCCAATCATGTTGTGATTACAGACATGTTACTTATCATGGATGGAGTAAAGCCATGATAAACGTTCGAGGTTACTAAAGTAACCCTTCGTTCCCCGAGGAGGGGAACGGAAGCACTATAAGTGGATTTGATTATAAAAATCCACACATTGGGAGGTTCGGGTTCAGAAGCTACTCGTCTGAAAGAGTATTGAACGGGCCAATTAAGAATGAATTGGCAGCGCAAGCCTGCGCAGGTGAGCGGAATAAGCAATCAACTGAGTATATAAGCTCACCTGGCGCCAGCAGACGCTATCCTTTTTAAGCTTTTTAAGAGACTTTTAACAGCTAAGGGAGAGTCATTATGGCGACGGAGTATAGTGCTTCCGTTCCCCTCCTCGGGGAACGAAGGGTTACTTTAGTAACCTCGAACGTTCCCCTTCGGGGGGAACTCCAGCACTATAAGTGGATTTGATTGTTAAAATCCACGCATTGGGAGCCCATTGAAAGCGCCATAATGACTGCACCTTACCAACACCCACCATGAAAGAGCGGTCAGGCAAGCGTGACGCACCCAGATCACGAGAGGCGTGGTCCTCCAACGTGCCCTTGGCCCTAACTTATCCTACTTCAAAAGAAGTTTTACGGAATAGGTATCTTTTTTGGGAGTCGCTAGCGTCTAGATAATTCTAGGAATACACGACAGTACGTTGGGAAGCGTGCCATCCCAGTAGGGAGGACGCTGCGGAGACCATTCGCACCCAATAGGGGGAAACAAATGGAATTACATATGGACTAACCCTGAAAAGGGGGAGTGCGCATAAAAGGTGGTTAGCAGATAGGGAAAGCACGGGTCCGCCCAGGGGGGGAAGTTAACCATGGCGGAAAAAGCATATGGGGATCACCAGCGGGGATCGGCCATAGCAGGCACCTATACCCAAAACGCGGGCTGACCAGCGGGCAGACCTACTACGTAATGGGCCAGCAAGTGACTCCTCCGCTGAGTCAGTGCTGGGGGCCTCCGAGGAATCTGCAGGGCTCACCAAATGGGGAACTTTACTGACAGACAGAAGGGTGCACATCTCTCCGTGTTAGGGAAAAAAGGCACCGCAAGCGTGTACAACACCTACCGAGTTGTTTCCTCAATCACCAAAGGTACCTAACACCCTTGAGGAAACCGGCTCCACTCGCAGATTATAAAATCTTGCAAATGTGTTGGGTGTCGCCCAGCCCGCAGCTCTACAAATGTCTGTTAAAGAAGCGCTACGCGCACACGCCCAAGAGGATGCAACGCTCCGAGTGGAGTGCGCATGCACTCCTGGGGGGCGCGGCTGGCCTCTGCTCAAATAAGCACATGAAATGGCCTCCACAATCCAGTGGGATAAACGTTGTTTAGACACTGCACTTCCCTGCTGCCGTCCGCCATAACAGACAAAGAGCTGCTCAGAAGATCTAAAGTTCTGAGTACGGTCCACATAAATGCGCAGAGCGCGAACTGGACAAAGTAAGGACAGGGCTGGGTCTGCCTCCTCCGGGGGCAGCGCTTGCAGGGTTACTACCTGATCTCTAAAAGGAGTGGTAGGAACTTTGGGCACATAACCCGGGCGGGGTCTCAGAATAACGTGAGAAAATCCCGGCCCGAATTCCAGGCACGAGTCACTGACCGAAAATGCCTCCAGGTCCCCGACCCTCTTAATGGAGGCCAACGCGACCAGCAGAGCTGTCTTCAGGGACAGAAATCTTAAAGATACTGTATCAAGTGGCTCGAAGGGATCAAATCGCAGGCTCGTGAGAACGAGGGCGAGATCCCAAGAGGGCGTGAGAGGGGGGCAAGTTGGATTAATTCGCCTAGCGCCTCTGAGGAACCGGATGATGAGGTTATGCTTTCCCACGGTGCCGCCAGTCACCGCGTCATGGTGAGCGGAGATGGCAGCAACGTAAACCTTGAGAGTGGAGGGCGACAGCCTGCTGTCCAGCTTCTCTTGAAGGAAAGAGAGCACAACACTGATCTGGCAAGATCGGGGGTCTTCTCTGCAAGAGACACACCACTCAGTGAATAGACTCCACTTCAGGGCGTAGGCGCGCCTCGTGGAGGGGGCTCTAGCCTGAGTGATGGTTTCAACCACCGCGGGCGGCAGGTTACCTAAGTCTTCCTCGCGTCTATGGACCACACGTGGAGGTTCCAGAGATCGGGACGAGGGTGCCAGACGGTGCCTTGTCCCTGAGAAAGTAGGTCCTCTCTCAAGGGATCTGCCAAGGGAGGGCCGTCGCGAGGAGGGAGAGCTCTGATATCCAGGTTCGGTTGGGCCAGAGGGGCGCAACTAACAAAACCTGCTCCTCGTCCTCCCTGACCTTGCACATTAACTGCGCGAGCAGGCTCACTGGGGGAAACGCATACTTGCGTACACCCCGAGGCCAGCTGTGGGCCAGTGCATCCGTGCCGAGAGAGCACTCGGTCAGGGAATAAAACAACTGGCAATGAGCGTTCTCGGGGGAAGCAAACAGATCGATCTGGGCCTCCCCGAATCGCGCCCATATCAGCTGAACAGACTCGGGGTGGAGTCTCCATTCTCCAGAGTGAATCTGCTGCCGTGAGCACATCGGCTGCACGGTTGAGCATACCTGGGATGTGAATGGCGCGCAGCGACTTCAGCCGCGGGTGACTCCAGAGGAGCAGACGGCGGGCGAGCTGAGACATGCGGCGAGAGCGCATACCCCCCATGCAGTTGATATACGCTGCCGCCGCCGTACTGTCCGTCCTGACCAGCACGTGTTGCTGCCCCAGCGCCAGAGAAAAACGGCGGAGAGCAAGGAACACTGCCAACAGCTCTAGGCGATTGATGTGCCAATGCAGCTGGGCACCTACCCACAGGCCCGCAGCTGCATGCCCGCGACACACGGCTCCCCAGCCTGTGCTGGAAGCATCTGTCGAAACAACAACATGACTGGACGCCTGTCCCAGAGGCACACCGGCCTGCAGGAACGAGGGGTCGTTCCAGAGGGTGCGGCGACACATCGCAGTAACAGAGACTCGGTGTGTGCCCGCATGCCACTCGGAACTCGATCTTGAAGCCAGTGCTGAAGTGGTCTCATATGGAGCAATCCGAGCGGCATGACGGCCGCAGCGGAAGCCATATGCCCCAGGAGCCTCTGAAAATATTTCAGTGGGACCACTAACTTGCTGTCGAGCTCCCTCAGACAGTTCAGCAGCAGGCGAGCGCGCACTCCGGAGAGGCGCGCTACCATGGTGACCGAGTCCAGCTCCATCCCGAGAAAAGAGATCCTCTGCACCGGGGCGAGTTTGCTCTTTTCCCAGTTGACCTGCAACCCCAATAGGTGGAGATGCAGGAGCACCTCGTCTCTGTGCGCAGTCAATTGCTCCCGAGAGTAGGCTAAAATCAGCCAGTCGTCGAGATAATTGAGTACGCGGATGCCCGCAAGCCGCAGAGGCGCTAGGGCACCCTCCGCGAGTTTGGTGAAGACCGGCGGAGACAGAGAGAGCCCGAAGGGGAGGACCTTGTACTGCCATGCTCGACCTTCGAACGCAAACCGCAGAAACTGACGGTGGCGTGGAAGAATGGAGACATGAAAATACGCGTCCTTCAGGTCTATGGCTGCAAACCAATCCTGAGGACGAACGCATCGGAGGATGCGCCTCTGCGTAAGCATTCTGAACGACAGCTTGTGAAGGCAGCGATTCAAAACGCGCAGATCTAGGATTGGCCGTGACCCACCGCTCTTTTTGGGTACGATGAAGTACGGGCTGTAAAACCCGCTCTCCATCTCGGCTGGAGGTACCGGCTCGATTGCACCCTTTGCCAGGAGGGCAGCAATCTCCTCTCGCAAGACAGGGGCGGACAGGGGATTGACCCTGGTGAAATACACGCCCGTAAACCTGGGAGGCCGTTTGGAGAACTGTAGTTCGTAGCCGAGTCTGATCGTGCGTATGAGCCACCGCGAGGGGCTGGCCCGCGCTAACCAGGCAGGCAGAGCCCTCGTTAATGACGTCATCGCAGCAATCGTTGACGTACCCGCGGAGGGGCAGCGAGGAGCGGGTGTGCTGATCCGGGGAGCGCGAGGGTCCCACAGAAGAGCTGGAGGAGAGCGTTTCGCTCTGGCTCCGCACCCTGACTCCTACGCGGAGCGGGTGTGCTGATCCGGGGAGCGCGAGGGTCCCACAGAAGAGCTGGAGGAGAGCGATTCGCTCTGGCTCCGCACCCTGACCAAGGGGGGGCTTGGGGGCTGGGAGAAGGGAGACCTTCCCCCCAGCGCCCGTGAGCCGCTGGCGGAGCATGCAGACCTTGCGAGCTGAGAGGCGGCGCGTCGCAGGCTGGCAGGGCCTGCAGTGCCCGTGAGCCACTGGCGGAGTGCACCGAACCTACGAGCTAGAGAGCTGAGCTCAAACTGGCAGATTTCGGGCTGTCACCTCCGGAGAAGTGAAAAAGTGCCCTTTCATTTCATGGCAGTAAAAAGTGCCGTTGGAAATGGCGCCCCGCCCTCCAGCGGGGAAAGAGCAAGTTCCCTCCTCTCCAGATGACCTGTCCCAGGGACGCTTCGCGGTCCGTTTGCCAGACTTAGCGGCGTTCTGGGCAGGGGGAGTGGCCTGCTTCCGAGGTGCTCGACGCGCTCGCTTCGCCAGAGGCGAGTGCGGGGGCGGTGCAGCTCTCGTAGGCGGGCGCCTTCGGCGAGGAGCAGGTATGGATGGCACGGCGGGCGGAGCGGGCTTACGGGGCCGCCGATTAGACATCACCCATCGGACTGCTCTCTCACTGCCTCGAATTCCTGGGTGAATTCGCAGACTGTGTCGCCGACCAGCTTGGGATATGGGCGAGTCAAGAAAGCAGACTTTGTCAACTTCGCGCATATCAACCAAGTTTTGTTAGAGGTGGGGCTTCTGGACCACTAGTGTGGACATCGTCCTCCCCAGAGCACACGCAGCGGACTTAGTAGTCCGAAGAACTTAGTCGGCTGCGGTGCGAAGCTCATAAGCCTGGGTTGGACCCACCCTCGTGCAGCTCGGCCATGCAGGCATGCAAGGCGGATGCAGCCTGGTCCGTAGCTTTGTAAGCTCTAGCTCCGAGGGAGCCGAAAACTCACAGGCTTTGGATGGGAGACGAAGCAGACCCCGCCAAGAAGAGGCGCTGCGCGGATTAACCGCCATCGCACACTCAACCTGAGGAATCGCCACATACCCCCTGGCTGCTCCACCACCAAGAGTGGTGAGGGTGGAGGGACACGCAGCACAAGCAGAAAAAAGGTGCTCTTTAAGACCGCGTGAGCCTACTGTGCGTCGCCGGGAAGAAGGGAACGCCCCTCTAGTCGGTCCGGCCGCGGAGCTGGGGGATAAACCATCTCCAACCCACGGCCGAAGCAGCCCGGGAAAGCACAGCTAACACGTCCGTTTCAGTATCCGTTTTGACAGCGCTCACCTGCCCGAAGGGGGCGAGCGGGTCCGGATCATCGTCGGACAATGAAAGCCCACCCTCCGATGCCGCGGAGGACATTTGATCTCCGGTGACAGCGAGCGTGAGAGCTACCATCTGATTAGACGGATCACTCCCAGCGCCCGAAGCTTGAATGGAGCGCTTGGAGGAGCGAGAGGTCCGCGAGCCCTTAGGCGGCGAATTATCTCTCGCTGGAACCCTCAGATCTGCCCGAGCGCCCGCTGCAGAACAGGAGGCGACTGGGGTGGCTCGCTCTCTCACGAGAGTTTGCCGCGATCTCAACTGCGCGACGGTCATGGCATCGTAGTGACGTCATGAACCGCCCCCGAGCACCACATTAACATGCTGGACCCCCAAACATGTAATGCAGTGATCGTGCCCATCATCAGGAGCCAGGAAACCCCCGCAACCAGAAACGCACAGTCGGAGCGCCTTCCTGAAAAGGACGTGCTGCACGACTGTGTTGCTCTTTTAGGATGCTTTGCAACAATACGCACCGCTCTGGAGGACCGGACCCAAAGGGACGCCAGGCAAGGGAGAAACCCAGCTCGACCATCTGCCGCTGCATGGACTCGCTCTGGACTGGGAGACACTCGTTCGCTCGAAGTGGCTGTAGACAGCAGTTGGAACCCTCATGAAGCTCGATCAGAAAAGTCTCTGAAGCAAAAAGGATAGCGTCTGCTGGCGCCAGGTGAGCTTATATACTCAGTTGATTGCTTATGCCGCTCACCTGCGCAGGCTTGCGCTGCCAATTCATTCTTAATTGGCCCGTTCAATACTCTTTCAGACGAGTAGCTTCTGAACCGAACCTCCCAATGCGTGGATTTTAACAATCAAATCCACTTATAGTGCTGGAGTTCCCCCCGAAGGGGAATATTACATTCACACTGTTCCTATTAAGTGGCAACATCGTTTTTAAGTTTGATGTAGGCAGTTGATATATTTACATTTTATTAATAATTATATATATATATATATATATATATATATATATATATATATATATATATATATTTATAAATAATAATAAATAAATAAATAAAAATAAATAAATAAATAAATAAATAAACAAAAAATTATGAAATGAGTATTACCCAGCAAGTGATAGACAACCTACACATCAAGCAGTAACTCTTTTGTATCACGCCAATTGTGACTCTCATATCAATACACCTGAACGTCAGTCAGTTTATAATGACAGTAAGAAAACAATTTCCTGCTTGACTGCAACAAATAAAAGGAGGACATTTCTGGCCATGGAGTAGCCTTTCATAATTATACTTTGTGTTAAATACATTCGACTTTTAAAAACTTCTATATCAGTGAGGGGTTTAAACTCCACTCCATCATCATCTCACCAGCTCTCCAAGAGGTTTCCAGGACTTCCAGCATAGAAACGCCCCATACGCTCAGTTCTCCTTCTAATTACCACCCTGCAGGAGGACAAATGCCCACTTCTACAACCATGGCACATTGTGACATTAAGTATTGGAACATGCATTAACAAAGGCGCTTCTATTCACAATCATCCATACACTTATGAAGACTCCTCCCACAAATATCAGCCAATACAATTAATCATGTCTGCTGTACACGTGCCATGTTGCTAAGATTTCATTTCTAATTCTCTCTTGTTTTCCATTTTAGAGTTCAAGACTGCCAGCTCCTGAAACTGCCCTCATTCAACCCATCACACTCTTCATCCATTCCTAATGCATTTACACTCTTCGCAAAGATACTTTCTGCTCATACAGCCCACACCCTTGATACCATATTCACACCCCCCCCCCCCATTTACTCTTCATATCACTATTGACAATATTTAGCACTCATAACGCTCCAATGCTGACTATCATTTGTACTTCCGCTATAGCAGAGTCGCTCCGCCGAGCCTTATTCTCCCCCTGCATACCCCCCCCCCCCCCCTCTTCTTCCCATTTATAGATGACACAACCGCCCTGTCACACGATTCTGATTTAGAGATGCTTATAGCAGTTCTTTGCTCCACAGGTATCCCCCAGATCAACTCCCAGTCACTCTTACACAGGGTGTCTCCGGAGTATCAGAAGGTGTTGGGGGCTGATAAGTCAATATAGAGGAGTTTGAGGGCTTAAAGTATTAGAAAGTCTTAAATTCCTTTACAAGGTAATACATTTATTGTTGTACAAGGTATCATCGTATGCTAAAGTTTAACTGTATTCAAGCCGTGAATATCAGGACACTAGGTAGTTACGTGATCAGTAATATTCTAAGGTTTGACAGCTTGCCGCTTGTTTACTGCAACACTATCAGTCTGCAGCTCTATAGGTGACAACCTGTCGAATCGGCTAGATTTTAATATACATGTGTCTGTATTCGAATGTTTAGTTGGATTCATTTGTTACATTTTAATATTTAGTAAATATTCCGTAAGATAAATCTCGCCAGCTTTTTTGATTGAAAATGGTGATAAGGTCTTTAAATGTGTGGGAAAAGTAATAAAGGTGTTGAATTACTTCTCTTATTCCTGTATACTATGTTTCAGAATATGAGCAGCCATCACAGAAATACAAAGGGCAGCAACAAATCCAGATCCTAGGAAGGTGGTCACCTGATGCCTTCAAGACATGCATCCTAGCCACTGGCCCCCCAAAGAAGCCCAGATGGCTCTTGTCAGCCATAATCCCACATCCACTTAAGGGCGAGGGCATGACCCAGCCACCTTACCTTCTCCTTTTTCTTCCTTCTAGCCTAAGTAACACTCAGTTTCCTCCCCCAGCCACATAGGTAATTGGAGTTTCATCCAAGCCCCCCGTCACCCCGCCACCCTGGCCGTTTCCGCTGGAGTCTTCACAGCCCCCTCCCATTTCCCGACTCCTGCCGGACCCCGCCCCCCTAAAGCTCTGACTTCCGCAGAAGTGTTACCCCGAGCTACGACCCCCGCAGGGGTCGTCTCACCGTCCCTTCCAGGCCTTAGCAATCTTTATTTATATATATATATATATATCTATATACACCTGTACATAGATATATATCTATAATAGCGCTGTCACTCCCCCGCTCCATCTTCTCGTTAGGAGGCGTTATCTCATAACGGAGTGTTCCTCGAGCACCTAACTCATCCCGTCACCCTCTAACAGGAGTCTTCACTGTCCAAATCCCCTTTCCCAGACTCCTGCTAGAGTAGGCCAGCTTGCCCTGTTCCCCAGGCGCCGACCCCCGCAGGGGTCAGTCACTGCCCCCCCCCAGGCCACTGAAACTCATTATATATGTATATCTATGGACTTTCGTTTATAGATATATATTTATATAGAGCGCTGTCACTCCCCGCTCTATCTCCAGTCGGAGTGTTCCACGAGCATCGACTCCAGCAAGAGTCTGGCAAAACTTGCCACTCACCCTCTAGCAGAAATCTCCACCGCCCAAATCACACTTCACGATTTCTGCTAGAGATGGCAAAATAAAATAAAATAAAAAATTGCTGCACCCAACTCCCGCAGCGCCCATTCTGACTCACAGAAGTCTCCTGATCACCCCCTCCAGGCCTTAGATTACCCCATTTTATATATATATATATATATATATATATATATATATATATATACTCTCTCATATATACATAAATATTTATATATAGCGCTGCCACTTCCCTGCTCTATCTCTGTTTGGAGTGTTCCTTGAGCATATTTTTGACTCTTAATGAGCCAACCCCGCCCACCCCTTATGGCCCCCCTTTACTAGTCTCCACCCAACCCCCTCTGGCTTCCACAGGAGTCAGTTTCAAACTTTGCTCCAACTGGAGCCCCCTACTCTTTCTTCATTCCTTAATTACTATATCCAGCAGCCGGATATAGTAAAAACTTTCTAGCTTTTTGGGGGAAATTCTTTGAAATACTCGGCTGCTGTCCCGAGCTAGATGCATTTTTTGGGGAGCGATCGAGACCTACCTGATCTCGGTTCTCCTGATATGCTTCTAGACCGGGCGGGAGCCCTGGGCTCAAATATCTCAGAGCTCAGGGTTCTCTCCCGGGACAGCATGCCAAACCTGCTATAAGTGCCAAGCATATCTAAGTGGGAACTCTTGAAGTGAAGTTTCATAAACTAATTTCGAGAGGAGCACGTGATATGATTGTGCACCGCTGGCCACTCATCCGTAATCAGTAATAATCCAATCAGAATGATCCTAGCTTAGTATAAATGGATCACTTTCTCCTCATTGCACTATCTTCATTTTGGAAGAATCCCCCCTGCCACCCCATCTCCTCCTTTTTCTCCCCTTCTAAAGGGGGAGCGATTGAGACCTACCTGATCTCGGTTCTCCTGATATGCTTCTAGTCCGGGCGGGAACCCTGGGCTCAAATATCTCCGAGCTCAGGGTTCTCTCCCGGGACAGCATGCCAAACCTGCTATAAGTGGCAAGCATATATAAGTGGGAACTCTTGAATTTATTTTCAGCAGATCTGCAGTCAGAATTAAACACATCAAACATCACTCATCATGTTCACTTTTTTAATTCATTCATGTTTACATTAGAGGCCTGTTAAATGCTGATTAGCTGCATAGATTCTGATTAGCTGATTAATGCTGTATATTCATATTTTATGAACTGCATTTGCAAAAGACATTAAATAAATGCATTTTTTTCATTAAAATTCACGCAAAGTCTTTGTTTTGTTGCTATTTAATGTGTGGAAAACGAAAGAGACTAAGGGCCCTATCATACACCCGGCACAATGTGGCGCAAGGCGCAGCGCAATACTTGTTTGATAGTTTCAGCTTGGCGCAAGAGTCGTTTTGAGGCATTGCGATACGCTGTTTAAATAGCAAATGCATTAGCGCCCATTTGTGCGCCCATAGGCGTTCTGGTCTAAAAAGGAAGGCGTTCTGAGGCGCACTGCTGGCGCGTTGCTATTTTGAGAAACTATAATAAGATTTTTCATTAGACCAAAACAAACCTGGTCAAAACTCCGGCGCAGAGTACGCACTGCTTAATATGCACAAGAGAGCAATAGGCAAATATCTTTACATATGAAAAAATTTAAATATTAAGGATATATATAGGATATAATAAGAATAGATATAGGATATAAATATAAAGGATTAAAATATTACAAAACATTATTTTCTAGCCTACTGTAACGAGGAGACTGACACGGAGGGATCCATTATGAAGTATTTATTAATCACACTCTTACTCAAACATTCACTACGCACAAAGGTGCAAACACACATCCACAGTAGCAGCAATGGTATCAAGGCTGGCGGCAGACAGACACAGAGTGATTTACCAGGCATGGGTCAAAGGCAGGCGGTGTGATTCAGAGTCTGTGTATCAGGCTTGGGTCGAGGGCAGGCAGCGAGTATCAGAGTCTGTGTAACAGGCTTGGGTCGTGGGCAGGCAGAAAGCAAAGCAGAGTCAGAAACGGGCTGGAGTAATGCACAGGAGTTCAGGCAGGATATAACGCTCAGTAATGCTGGCCGGGGCTGAAACAAGACTTCGCCCTGAATGACTGTTTGAGTGCGGCTTATAAAGGGTACGTGGGTCTTTAACTGAAATGGGAATCAGGTGTGCACGATCAGTGTAAGTGGATGATGTAATGCTAGAAGTCCGGAGATGGCGGCCTCTGCTGGCCAGCGAGGGGAATGACTTGGACCGAGTCGGTGACACCTACATAAATATGAAAAATCACTGCTTTTATGTCTTCATCATCTCGGGAGGCTTTTTCAGTTCATGAGGCATGAGATTTAGCCTGTGAAATGTGACTTTTGACTTCTGCTTTTTGATTTCTTTGTGTGTGAATGTTTAGCAGTAGCAGGCATTATAAGAGAAGAAGAATCATAACTGCATGTTCTCTGTTTGTGCAGCACTTGAATAAATAAGACAGCTGAACCTGCAGACAATTAAGACTGGCCCAAGTTACACATTAATAACTCCATAAGTGTATCCTACAGGTGGGAACAGATGAATTCAGGCTGCAGCAGATGCAGATCTTGAAGAGGGACTTCAGGAGCCTAATCGAGACGGTCAGACGTACCTCGCCCGCAATGCATGCAATTTCTGGACCACTTCCTAATTACCGCTGAGGAAATGAAAGGTTCAATAGACTCTTCTCTCTGAATGAATGGCTATTAAAGTAGTGTGAAGAACAGAAGCTGCTCTTTGCTAATAACTGGAATCTTTTCTGGGAGCGTCGTAGGCTTTTCCGTGCTGACGGCGTGCACCCCAGTCGAGCTGGAGCTGAACTCCTGTCAGACAACATCTCCAGGATGCTTTATTCTGTCTGACTAGTAAGTGTAAATCCACATTTTAGCCATATAGTCTCTTGCTCGTCCCACTCAAATCACAGTACTGCATATCTGGTATTAAGAATCAAAAGGTAAAGTGAAAATGGACATTATTTAAAGAGCCCATATTATGGGTTTTTGAAAATTCCCCTTCATATAGTGTGTAACACAGCTCTAAGTGAAGTATCCAGCTAAGGCTTAAATCTGTAAGAGTACAGTGTTTAAAACGGTTGATTCATCTATAAAAGAGTTGACTCATAGTGCTTCAAACGAGTCGCCTTGATACTGAGTCATTAGGTGTTTCGCCATGACGTACGAACGAAACCAAGTTATTCACGTGCACGCGCAAACCCGGGAGATTTCAAACCTGAGGCCCTGCCCTCTGACGCATTAACGCAGACACACACACCCACCCACAAACACACGCACACAAACATGCCGGTCGATTGAAGTCACACTGCACTATTATCGAGCCTCTACCCAAAGATGAAACATCAGCATAATAACCAAGCAGTTGGAAACTACTGGAAACGTCTGCAAACTACATGCTACAAAGAATACATCATCAGCGTTTGTTAAAGGAAGGATCAGTAAAGAGTAACTTACTGATGAACGTCAGGATGGGTTTCTTTCTCCATTTCTCAAGTGTAAGTACGTGTGATTAAAGTTGTTGCCTCGTTGACTCTAGCTTGCAAATGTATTTAGTTGTGATTTATTACTTGTAACCGCGTGTACTGTATCAGGTTAACTGGCTATATTCTCTTATCACGTGCAAAGTCACGCGACACGTGCTGCTTTGTTTACGGAGCTCCGTGGACAAGGGTAGTGTGTGTGTGCGCGCGTTGTCGCCCGGAAGTCTGTGTGTGTTTTTGTGTTTGTGTGCGCGGACGATGGCAATGTGTGTGTGTGTGTTTGTGTCTGTGAAAAGAGCAGAGTGAGACAAGCTTGGATATCTCCTCGACAGGTTTAGGAGTTTTTGCTCAATAAAATAGTTAATCGTCTGAATTTTCAAGTCCATCGACTTTATTTACATTGACCCACTGGCAGCTAAAATCCACGCCTACACTATCGAGCGTGTATGAACTGTGATTACTTATATATTGCTGATTAGCTGTTGTGCATTTTACTCTCTGACTGAAGGCAGTCGGCCAATCGCAACAGGCTGTCATTGGTCCAATCAGCGCAGATTAGCTTCACGCTAAGGAGGGGTTTGGGAACAAATGAATCACTGGACGATTCTTACGGGAGTCGCTGGGATAATTAGGTAAAAATAAATGCAGATTATGAGACCATGAAAGTGTTTTTTGACCTTGCATGCATATTAGACTGTTGTTGGAGACCCTTACAACCAAGATATGACCCTATTTCATGTATAATATGGGCTCTTTAAAGCTCAGTCTCCTAAACATTAGGGGCCTCATGTACGAAGACTTGCGTGGAAATCATACTAAAACATTGCGTATGCACAAAGCTGTAAATGTGTGTAAATTCGCTGTTAATTCGCTGTAAATTTGGCGTACGCAGTGTTTCATACATCTGAATTTTTTACTGCGTACGCCGAATCTCACGCATATTATTTTGTACATACGAATGAACGTAAAACTGAGCACAACATGCACGAGCACAAAACCCCTCCCTGCCTCCTCCCCCGTATGAATATGCTAATGACTCCACTTTGCCAAAAACCCAATGAAAAAGCAATGGCAAACACAAGCAAGAAGAGAAACTTTGAACAGAATGTAAATTGGAGGTGCTGCTTTCGGAGGTAAAGCGGAGAAAAGTGGTGTTATTTGCAAATTTGTCCTCCGGAATTAACAACAAAAGAAAATAATAGAGTGGGGAGAGTTTAGCTGATGCGGTTAACACAGGGGTAACACAGTGGGGTCTAAACATCGCACTGAGAGTGAATTAAAAAAGAAATGGTCCGATGTAAAGGTGTACAATTTTGTAGTGTCTATTTAGGCTAAGTGCAAATAGCACACCTCGTTGGAATGAGCTAGTTGAGTGATTTCCACCCATTACTGTTTGATTGGCAGAGACAACATAACTAAACTGAGCGGCAAACAGCAGTGTGATTGGCGTAGCTCATGAAATGGCAACATGTTTTGAGATGTTTGATTGTGAACCTAGTTTGAATCCAGTGTCTGATGAACTCATTCTTCTGTTTTCCCCCACTGCATATCAGATTTTGCCTACTCTTCATCACAAGGAACACAAGTATGAATTATTATTAAGTGTGTGTATTATGTTAAGCGCATTTGAGCATCACATATTATTTGCACATTTATTGAATGGAAATGTTTCTGATTCAAGCATGCAAATTCATCTTCAGATGGTGCCTTTATATCCATGTGTGTGCAGTAGATCGCTCAGATTACATTGGGAAAACCGGCGACCGCTGCATATTGCGTTTTAATGTTTGGATGGTCAACTGCATTATATGGAAACCTTATAAACCTGCTAGATGAACCCGTCTCATAAGAAATTCACGTACACCAGACATGAAGTTGGCGTGGACCTGCACACATTTTCATGTTCATTTTATTGTTAGTAAATCCAAACGTGAGCGTGAAACCTGGCATACGCAAAGTTTTTGTGCATACGCAGTGTTGATACATGAGGCCCCTGGTCACTAGCAGCTAAAGCACTTATCATAAATTACGAGGTATGCTATCCATCTCTGATGCAGAAAAGCTATTCCATGTTTTTATAACTTCGAGGCTGGATTACTGTAATGCTCTATTTGCTGGCTGCCCAGCATCCTCTATTAACAAACTTCAGCTAGTACAAAATGCAGCAGCCAGAGTTCTTACCAGGTCTAGAAAATATGATCATATCACCCCAATTTTATCCTCCTTACACTGCCCTCTGTTCAGTTTCGTATTGAATTTAAAATATTACTTCTCACCTATAAAGCTCTAAATAATCTAGCTCCTGTTTATCTAACCAACCTTCTGTCTCGCTACAATCCAACTTGCTCTTTAAGAGATTAAAACTCAGGGCTTCTGGTAGTGCCTAGAATAGCAAAGTCGAGTAAAGGAGGCCTTCTCTTTCATGGCTCCTACACTCTGGAATAGCCTTCCTGATAACGTCCGAGGCTCAGACACACTCTCCCAGTTCAAAACTAGATTAAAGACTTATCTGTTTAGTAAAGCATACACTCAATGCATCACCTAGCGGGTTCCACACAGGCTTCTGCATCTTGCTTATATACACTATAAACAGCAGCTACGCTAATTATACTCTTTATTCTCCATTTTCACCTGGGGATACTCATCCCGAGGTCCTCAGATTATGCGGAGTCACTGATTGGATCCAAGACCAGCGACGAGATGATCCCAAGGTTTCCATATCCAGGACCAGGCCGTATTCTGAGCTGCTGCTGCGCTGATGGTCATGGGGAGTGGAGAACATGAGTCTGATTCCAGCGATGCTCCAGGGACAGACGAGTCTTAGCTGAGGCCAGCTTCCAGCCTCCACCGTGGTGACTGAAGCTCTGCACAAGACTTTTGGCCAGCGGAAGTTTTCAAATCAGGTGAAGTTTTTTTTCCCTTTCCGCTGTCGCCACTGGCTCGCATGGTTCAGGATTGGTAGAGCTACGCATCGATGAATTTGCTCTTCATTGTTTGAACTCTAAGTAATGATTAAATCACACTGAACTGAGCTGAACTGAGCTGAACTGAACGTAAACATTAAAAACTGAACCACACTGTTCCAGTTACTATGACCATTTATGTGAAGCTGCTTTGACACAATCTACATTGTAAAAGCGCTATACAAATAAAGCTGAATTGAATTGAATTGAATAAATGAAATAAAGACAGACAATAATCTTAACACACTCTGTCTCACTGAAACCTGGCTGAAACAGAAGGACTATATTAGCTTAAATGAAGCAACTCCTCCAGGATTCTTATATAAACATGAGGTAGAGATCTGCGCGGGACTAAAATTTGAATCCCGCTCCCGCCCGCACCCGCCAGGTTTTAGCCCGAACCCGACCGCTCCCGCTTATATTAAGAATTTATTGTCCCGCTGCCCGACCCGCCCCGTTTTCTGGCCACGCGCCCGATCCCACTAAAGAGCGGGGGAGAACAAAACCGAAAATCCCCCAGCTATACAGTCCAAACAGCCAAGCTGTCTGTATAAACACACACACACACACAGCACCAAGCACACACACAGACAAATCTCTCTCTCTCTCATTCGCACGCACGCGCACTAACACACACACAAGCCCCAAGCAGATACACAGGCGTTTGCTGTTATATCAACTCAAAGGCTTGTTATACCATGTATCAAGTACCAATGTAATACCAAAAGGTTTTATATAAAGCTATATAAATACTGAATCGCGCCAGCTCTGCAGCGCACATTACTCTTGGGCCGATTCCGGCGCGGATGCGGCAGCGTCGGCTCGCTTACGGCCGCCGCATCTGGCCGATTGATTCGGGCCGGAATCGGGCAGTGAGTACACAAGCATCCGGAGTCCGGCAGCCGGAGCCGGGCTGAGTAGTAAGTCTAAGGCAGGCGAGAATCTAGCCGGAACTGGCCCAAGTGTATTTTACTATCTGGGAAAGCTCTCTCTCTCTCATTCGCGCGCGCGCACTAACATACACACACACAAGCATCAAGCACACACACAGGCAAAGCTCGCTCTCTCTCTCTCTCATTCGCATAGCAATATCCGCAATATTGCTAGACAGCCCGCTCCCGTCATGATGCAGACCTCTAACATGAGGCTCATCAAACTGGTCGTGGTGGTGGAGTTGCATCAATCTTTAGTGATTTCCTTAATGTTAATCAGAGAAACTCACTTATGTTTTACTTTATTGAAGTGTTGGTGTTTCATGTTATGCTTCCAAATATTATGCAAAAGCCTGTTATCTCTGGCTTTAATCATCATATATAGACCGCCAGGACCCTATGTCAATTTTCTAAAAGAGTTTAAAGAGCTGATTAAAATTCTGACTTACTAATTAAAGAGGAAGTGAAGCACTCACTGGATTGTACACTGGATTCCTCTTTAGTGAAAAAAATATACAACAAACTCCATTAATGAGACCATTTAGCAGAAAACGGCATGTTTTACTATAACTTTTAGAGCTAGGGCACTGCCATCTTGGAATATAACTGTGTCTGATGTCACGAGGTTGGTTCTGTTGCCTCAGCTGAACAGATGAAGTGGAAGTAAAGGACTGAACATGGAGACTGGACAGCCTAATTTAACCAGCTGAGGACAAAAAAGAAGACTCTTTATACCACATGATGAATATACTACAAGTCATTCAATAATTCCAATTGTAAAAATATAAAGTCCAGCTGAATTGAGCAGCCAAATAAACTTTAACATTCTACCCTAATAAAATTACCATACATCGCTAAAAAGAGTTCATCACTTTCCCTTTCCTTCAGGGTAGTTCCTACTTTTAATAGTTTTAATTAATTATAAAACATATTTCTATAAATTGGTATTATCATCTAAATAATTTCAGGACAATTTCAGGTATTACATTGAAGTGCTATAGACTGTAGCACTGAATAAATGAAGACGTCAGGACAGATGACTTGCAGAGGATAATAACAAATGTACATAGAGTGCACATGGTCATGACATGCAAATGTGAGAGCGGAAAAAGCGCACGCATTCAAAGAGATTTCATAATCTTACATATTATGAGCGGCTTCATCATACATGCACATTATAGAACTGCACTACATCATTACACCTGAAGCACGCCCTGAATGAAGCAGTTAAGGCTCCTTATTGTACACAATGATGAACTCTGAGGTGCAGAACATCAATCTGGCCTTCTGCTTTAATGACAATAAACCTCAGTGACAACACGTCGACCAGAAGGACACCATTGGTACCGTTCAGCAGTGGAGACACAAGCCTGATTAAGGTGCAGTGTTGTGCAAGTTACTTCCAAACTGTAATACATTACAGATGACTTATTACTGTTATTTTAAAGTAATCCCTTACATTACTATATTACTGTCTCAGAATTGTAATATGTAACATTACTCTTATCTTACTTTTTAGTTACTTTCCCCAAAATAACTACCGAATTAGAACTTGACATTATAAAATGACTAAATGTACTGCAGAGCATTTTACATCCAGTAGAAAGCGGTATGATGTAGGATAATGACTGTGACCTGTCCAGGCTACTAACAATATAGTATATTACTGGCAAAGTGAAGGCTCAAGACAATGCAAGAAAGGACAAAAATCAGATACACAACTGATCTAAGTCTGTTAAAAGTATGGTAGAGGTAAAGTAATTATCTGGCAATATCTGTGAATAGCTAGACTATATTCATATTAGCCACGACAAACCTATATGTAAACTTCAATGCCGGCAGCTAGCTCTCTGCAACTCTCACATGGTCGCCCACTGAAGCTAAGCAGGGCTGCGCCCGGTCAGTACCTGGATGGGAGACCACATGGGAAAGCTAGGTTGCTGCCGGAAGTGGTGTTAGTGAGGCCAGCAGGGGGTGCTCAACCTGTGGTCTGTGTGAGTCCTAATGCCCCAGTATAGTGACGGGGACTTTATACTGCTCAGTGAGCGCCGTCTTTCGGATGAGACGTGAAACCATTAATACTCCCAGGATGTCCTTTAATAAGAGCAGGGGTTTAATCAGGGGCCAAATCTGCCCACTGGCCTCTGTCCATCATGGCCTCCTAACCATCCCCATATCATAATTGGCTTCATCACTCTGTCTCCTCTCCACCTATCAGGTGTGCGGTCTGGCGCAAAATGGCTGCCGTCGCGTCATCCAGGTGGATGCTGTACACTGGTGGAGGATGAGAAGATCCCCCCCCCCCATTGTGTAAAGTGCTTTGAGTGGCCAGAAAAGCGCTATATAAATGTAAGGAATTATTAGTTATTATTATTATTATTTATGCCATGACAAAATGCAGATTTATTTATTTTCTTATTGTTGCCATTATTGTATTCACTTTCAATTCAGGACTCACAATCTCGGTCTTGTGTTCCCTCTTCTATTCGTGCTTTTTGATATGATTTATATTAGATCACTATTTATTAACAATAACCAAAATAGACTTACATATTACATTGTAAATCTAATAAACCAACATTTTTGGCTGCATGTTATATGATGAGATCCAGTTTCAAACACTTAATGACAGAGAAAGTCGAATGTAAAGATTACATTTTATTTTAAAAACATTTATTAAACACCCATTAGGTGCAACATAGTAATCAAATAAAACATTTAAACAAAAATAAAAACTAATGCAAGCAGAAATGTAACTAATAGCAACACTTGATAAGGTATTATAGCCTACTGTACTATTCACTCTTCAAATAAATCTCATTATCAATCACATTTTATCATGGCAACTAAAATAAAGTGAACTAGTGTCTGCTGGCTTCTACATTGTTGATGAGATTGTGGAGGACATTTTCCCTGTCATCCTCTTCATTTTGAGAAGCTGTTCCACAGGGCCCCTGAATACACATATTGGCATGTACAGTGTTTTGAACTGTACTACAGTAAATCCTTCAATTAATCAGTAATACTATAGTTGCTATGGTAACACAACAAGTGTAATATAAACAAATGATCCAGTTCTGTAGTTTTTCTTTTACAATTGTCACCGACTCGGTCCCGGTCATTCCCCTCGCTGGCCAGCAGAGGCCGCCATCTCCGGACTTTTAGCATGACATCATCCATCTACACTGATTGCGCATACACCTGATCTGAATCATGTTAACGACCCACGTACCTCATATAAGCCGCACTCACACACTCAGTCAGTGCGAAGTCTTGTTCAGCCCCGGCCAGCATTACTGAGCGTTATATCCAGCCTGATCTCTTGTGTACGACTCCAGTCTGTCTCTTACTTTGCTTTGCCTTCTGCCTGCCCACGACCCACGCCTGATACACGGACTCTGATTCTCGCTGCCTGCCCTTGACGCAAGCCTGATACACGGACTCTGATTCACGCTCACTGCTCTCTACTCATGCCTGGTAACTCACTCTGTGTCTGTTCACCGTCATTCTTGAAACCATTACTACTACTGTGGATGTGTGTGTGCACCCAGGTGCATATTGTGTGTTTGAGTGAAGTTGTGATTAATAAATACTGCATAATGGATCCCTCCGTGTCAGTCTCCTCATTACAACAATAAAGGGTATATTATACTACAATTCACCACACTTTACTGTAGTAAAACTACACTCTGTATTTTATTTTATCAGTTCACTAAATCAGTTCACCTAATATTACAGAATGCTGAAGCATTCATTAACAAGTTGTAAATAATACTAGCCTAAAACATAGGCAGTATACCTAACACTCAAAAACACTAGTATTTATTACAGTATTAATCTTAACCTGTAGGTAAATAGTGTAGCAATATATAAACCATATCAACATTCTTGGGATAACAATTAAACAGGAGGATCTCTGGAGAGCAACAGAACGAAAGGAAGAGGAAACAAGGCACAGATTGTGAGTCTACATCATCTGACGGAGCAAGAGCAGATCATTCGCACGAACGTGGAGCTCAGAGGCTGAAATTTTTTATTTGTTAATGTCTTACAGGCGAAAAGTTTGTTGTAATGCACGCGTTACTGAACATGCACAAGAAAAATATTACTGAAAATTTATTAGTAATGCCTTACACTACTGCGTTACAGGAAAACGTAATAATACTACTATAATACATTACTTTTGTTACGCATTACTCCCAACACTGTTAAGGTTACCCGTCCTGAATTGTACTGTACTGTACCACTCAGGGGAAATAAGGCATCATACTCACTGTTTAATGCACTTTATGTCTATACTCCTGCACCTTCTTTTACATTCCCCATAGTTGTGTTGAGCTGGAACCTGCCTCTACAGAGAAATCATCTAAATTAAACATCTATATGCTCCTCCACATACTTGAGTTTGTCCAGTGTGTAGTTTGGATCCTCCAGTTGTTGAGAGAGCAGCTTGACTCCTGAATCTCCTGGATGATTGTAGCTCAGATCCAGCTCTCTCAGGTGTGAAGGGTTTGAAGTCAGAGCTGAAGACAGAAAACCACAGCCTTCCTCTGTCACCATACAGCCGGACAATCTACAAACACACACACACACACACACACACACACACACACACACACACACACAGTCCACATCACGTTAGTCTGACAGACATACGTAACTAACACACAGTCACCTGTAAACTACAGATACAAATGTGAATTTTACAGATATCCTTTATTACTAATATATTTTCCTACAATTAAATGACAATACTAGTCTTTAAAGAATATAGCATGGAGAACGCTCTGGTTACTAAAGTAACCCTCGGGGAACGGAAATGCTATTAGTGGATTTGGACTATAAATCCATGAATGGGAGACTTCGTTTCAGAAAGCCAATGGTCTTAAAGAGTATGTAACTTCTGAAACCTCGAACGTTCCCCATTGGTTAGGGAATTTCAGTGCTATTCAGTGGATTTGATTTTGAAAATCAAGGTTACTGGATCTGAGCTGGATCTGAGCTACGGTTCTTAACAGTGGCGGAATAAGCATATGGGATCGCCTAGTGGGGATCACGCATAGCAGGCACCTATACCCAAAAACGCGGGCTGACCAGTGGGCAGACCTATAACGTAGTGGGCCAGCAGGTGACTCGTCTGCTGAGTCAATGCTGGGGGCCACGGAGGAATCTGCAGGGTTCACCTGACGGGGAACTTTACTGAAAGATAAAAGGCGCACGTACCTTCGTGTTAGGGAGAATGGCGCAGCAAGCGTGTTTTAACACCCTACCGAGTTGTTCCTCAATCACCAAAGGGTTACCTAATACCCTTGAGGAAACCAGCTCCACTCGCAGACTGTAACCTTGCAAATGTGTTGGGTGTCGCCCAGCCCGCAGCTCTACAATGTCTGTTAGAGAGGCGCCACGTGCACGCGCCCAAGAGGATGCAACGCTCCGAGTGGAGTGTGCACGCACTCCCGGGGGACACGGCTCACCCCTGCTCGAATAAGCAAGTGAAATGGCATCCACAATCCAGTGGGATTATCCCACTTCCCTGCTGCCGACCGCCATAACAGACAAAGAGCTGCTCAGATGATCTAAAGTTCTGAGTACGGTCCACATAAATGCGCAGGACGCAAACTGGACAGAGTAAGGAAAGGGCTGGGTCTGCCTCCTCCGGGGGCAGCGCTTGCAGGTTCACTACCTGATCTCTAAAGGGGGTGGTAGGAACCTTGGGCACATAACTGGGGCGGGGTCTCAGGATAACGTGAGAGTTGTCCGGCCCGAATTCCAAGCACGAGTCACTGACCGAAAATGCCTCCAGGTCCACGACCCTCTTGATGGAGGCCACCCCAAGAGGACATAAGAGGGGGGCGGGATGGATTAATTCGCCTAGCACCCCTGAGGAACCGGATGATGAGGTTGTGCTTTCCCACAATGCCGCCAGCTACCGCGTTATGATAAGCGGAGATGGCGGCCACGTAAACCTTGAGAGTGGAGGACGACAGCCTGCTGTCCAGCTTCTCTTGGAGGAAAGAGAGCACAATACTGATCTGGCAATTTCGGGGGTCTTCTCTGCAAGAGACGCACCATTCAGTGAATAGACTCCACTTCAGGACGTAGGCGCGCCTCGTGGAGGGGGCTCTAGCCTGAGTGATGGTATTAACCAACGCACTCGGTAGGTTACCTAAGTCATTCATGCGTCTAGGGACCACACGTGGAGATTCCAAAGATCGGGGCGAGGGTGCCAGATGGTGCCCTGTCCCTGAGAGAGTAGGTCCTCTCTCAAAGGGATCTACCAGGGGAAGGCCGTCGCGAGGAGGGAGAGCTCTGATATCCAGATCCGGTTGGGCCAGAGGGGCGCAACTAACAGAACCTGTTCCTTGTCCTCCCTGACCTTGCACAGAAACTGCGCAAGCAGGCTCACTGGGGGAAACACATATTTGCGCATGCCCCGAGGCCAGCTGTGGGCCAGTGCATCCGTGCCGAGAGAGCACTCGGTCAGGGAAAAAAACAACTGGCAATGAGCGTTCTCGAAGGAAGCAACAGATCGATCAGGGCCTCCCCGAATCGCGCCCATATCAGCTGGACAGACTCGGGGTGGAGTCTCCATTCTCCAGGGCGTAACAGCTGCCGTGAGAGCACATCGGCTGCATGGTTGAGCGTGCCTGGAACGTGAATGGCGTGCAGCGATTTCAGCCGCGGGTGACTCCAGAGGAGCAGCAGCGGGCGAGCTGAGACATGCGGAGAGAACGCATACCCCCCATCCGGTTGATATACGCCGTCGCCGTACTGTTCTTCTTGACCAGCACGTGTTGCTGCTCCAGCACCGGTAAAAAGCAGTGGAGAGCGAGGAACACTGCCAACAGCTCTAGGCGATATATATCCCAATGCAACTGGGCACCCTTCCACAGGCCCGCAGCTGCATGCCTGCGACACACGGCCCCCCAACCCGTGTTGGAAGCATCCGTTGAAACAACAACCTGACTGGACGCCTGTCCTAGAGGCAAACAGGCGTGTAGGAACGAGGGGTCGTTCCAAGGGCTGAGGGCGTGGTGACACAGCGCAGTAACAGATACTCGGTGTGTGCCATGCGCGTCTTGGGACTCGATCGTGAAGCCAGTGCCGGAGTGGTCTCATATGGAGCAATCCGAGCGGCGTGATGGCGGCTGCGGATGCCATATGCCCCAGGAGCCTCTGAAAGAACTTCAGTGGGACCACTAGTTTGCTGTCAAGCTCTCTCAGACAGTTCAGCAACAAGCGAGCGCGTTCCTCAGAGACCTTGGTGACTGAGTCCAGCTCCATCCCGAGAAAAGAGATCCTCTGCACGGGGGCGAGTTTGCTCTTTTCTCGGTTGACCTGAAGCCCCAGTAGGCGGAGATGACGAAGCACCTTGTCTCTGTGAATAATCAATTGCTCCCGTGAGTGGGCTAAAATCAGCCAGTCGTCGAGATAACTGAGTATGCGGATGCCCGCGAGCCGAAGGGGCGCTAAGGCACCCTCCGCGAGTTTGGTGAAGACCCGCAGAGACAGAGAGAGCACGAAGGGGAGGACCTTGTATTGCCACGCTCGACCTTCGAACGCAAACCGCAGAAACTGGCGGTGGCGTGGAAGAATGGAGACATGGAGTACGCGTCCTTCAGGTCTATGGCTCCAAACCAATCCCGAGGACGAACGCATTGGAGAATGCGCCTCTGTGTGAGTATTCTGAATGGCAGCTTGTGCAGACAGTGGTTCAAAACGCGCAGAGGGATTGGTCGTGACCCACCGCTCTTTTTGGGTACGATGAGGTATGAGCAGAAAAACCCACTCTCTATCTCGGCTGGAGGAACTGGCTCAATTGCACCCTTCGCCAGGGGGGCAGCAATCTCCTCTCGCAAGACAGGGGCGAACAGGGGGTTGACCTTGGTGAAATACATGCCCGTGAACTTGGGGGGCCGCTTCGTGAACTGAATCGCGTAACCGAGTCTGATTGTGCGTATGAGCCACCGGGCAGGCAGAGCCCTCGCTAATGAAGTCATCGCTACAATCGCTGACATACCAGCGGTGGGGCAGCGCGAAGTGGGTGTGCTGATCCGGGAAGCATGAGGGTCCCGCGGAAGAGCTGGAGGAGAGCGATTCGCTCTGGCTCCGCACCCAGACTCCGGAGAGGGGGCTAGAGGGCTGAGGGAAAGAAGACTGTCCCTCCAGCGCTCGTGAGCCACTGGCGAAGCACGTAGAACCTGCGAGCCGGAAGGCAGCGCATCCCGGACTGGCAAGGTTCGTGCTGTCACATCCGGGGAAGGGAAAAATGCTCTTTCATTGATGTTTTCATGGCAGTAAAAAGTGCCGTTGGAAATGGGGCCCCGCCCTCCAGGGGAGAAAGAGCAAGTTCCCTCTTCTCCAGATGACCTGTCCCAAGAACGTTTCGCGGTCCGTTGCCGGACTTAGCGGCGTTCTGGGCAGAGGGGGCTGCCTGCTTCTGAGGTGCCCGACGCGCTCGCTTCGCCAGAGGCGGGGGCGGTGCATCTCTCGTAGGCGGGCGCCTTTGGTGAGGAGCAGGTATGAATGGCACGGCGGGCGGAGCGGGCTTACGGACCGCCGATAAGACATCACTCATCAGATTGCTCTCTCACCGCCTCGAATTCCTGGGTGAATTCACAGATGGTGTCGCCGAACATGCCAGCTTGGGATATGGGGAAGTCAAGAAAGCGGACTTTGTCGACTTTGCCCATATCAGCCGGGGGTGGCGCTCCTGGATCACTAGTGTGGACATCATCCTCCCCAACGCACACGCAGCGGACTAAGTAGTCCGAAGAGCTTAGTCGGCGGTGGTGCGAAGCTCATAAGCCTGGGTTGGACCCACCCTCGTGCAGCTCGGCCAGCGCTGGTAGGTGGTTATCGCATGCAAGGTCGGAAGCAGCCTGGCCCGCAGCCTTGTAAGCTCTAGCTCCGAGGGAGGCAGATAACTTACAGGCTTTGGATGGGAGACGAGGCAGACCCCGCCAAGAGGCGCCGCGCGGATTGACCGCCATCGCGCACTCAACCTGAGGAATTGCCACATACCCCCTGGCCGCTCCACCACCAAGAGTGGTGAGGGTGGAGGGACATGCAGCACGAGCAGAAAAAAGTGCCCTTCAAGACCGTGTGAGCCTACTGTGCACCTCTGGGAAGAAGGGGACACCCCTCTAGTCGGTCCGGCCGCGGAGCTGAG